>NW_028152570.1:0-1000 GCF_951799395.1 Argentina silus | reverse complement strand
TCAGGGGATGTTTCTGATGTTTTATAGGGATGACAAAAAAAAAGCTTGTAGATTTGCTCAGCGTTTGTTGTTGTGAGATCCCTGCTAAGTTCACTTCCCTGACCCCTGAGGCTCCTCTCCCCTGCTGGTCTGTGGTCTCACATCCGTGAGAAGACCCCACTCTAGTACCACTCCAGCAGTGCTCCTCCTGCAGGGCTCCCCACTGAAAGCCCATTCTCTCATTAGCATTCCTCAGGAGTCTCCCCAGCCTGCCTCAGCCAAACAAACACAGCCAAGGCTACTCTCTCTCTCTCTGTGTCTGTCTCTGTCTGATTCTCTCTCTCTCTCTCTCTCTCTCTCACACACACACACACACACACACACACACACACACACACACACACACACACACACATACATTCTCTCTCTTTCTGTCTCTCTCTCTCTCTCTCTCTCTCTCTCTCTCTCTCTCTCTCACACACACACACACACACACTCTCTCTCTCTTTTTCTCTCTCTTACACTTTCCCCATTGCCCCCTTTTTCTCTTTCTTTCTCTTGCCCCCTCCCCCCTCTTAATCTACCTCTTTTTCTTCATGTTTCTTTCTAGCATTCTCATAATCTTTCTCTCTCATTCTCGGTCCCTCTTTCCTCTGTCACTTGTCCAAACAAAGGGGACACTCCTTTTTCTTGTTCGGAGAGGAGGGATCATCCCCCTTTTCTTTTGTGCTTTTATCTGGGAGTTGGAAGTCACCAGATGGAGGGGAGACAGTGGTCAGAGGTTGTTAATGTATGCCACTGGAGCAGGCATATGGTGCAAATCAGAGTATGAAGAGCCTGCCCTCCCATGCCCCTGCAACCACCCAGCCCCCCCTTCATCTGCGGTGGGATGGGAAAAGAGAGGCAGGCGATTGTATGCTGACATCTATTCTCCTCCAGCAGCACACAACACACAGCACAGAGTGGGGCTTTCATCCACTGGAGCCCCAGTACAGAGGAGGGGGTCCCTACTCTCCCACAC
>NW_028152571.1:122725-132222 GCF_951799395.1 Argentina silus | reverse complement strand
AAGATTAGTTTAGCCCTGACACACACACATACACACACACACACACACACACACACACACACACACACACACACACACACACACACACACACACACACACACAGGCTCAGCCATGGATGGAGGATCCTATGGTCATGCTGGCTTAAACAGCAGCTTTAGGGGGATAGAAGAGGACGGAGACATTCTAGAAGGCTGATGCAGTGTGACACTTGTTCCAGAATATTCTAGAACACAGAGGTCTGACATGAACGTTCTAGAACACAGGTTTGACATGGTCTGACATGGATGTTTTTGAATGTTTTGGTTGGAAGAATACAAAACCCAAAGAGAGGTGCTCATTGGACAGGGTTATTCCTACATGGTTTTTGTATCTCTTGCTATGCCATAGGCGCTAAAATAAATCTAAATAATCATTTGAAATAATTTTCCACAGGAGAGAGATTCATTGGCCTTGGATTATAATTTACATCTTGCTACATCTGATATTGGAAAATATATATGTGTGTGTGTGTGTGTGTGTGTGTGTGTGTGTGTGTGTGTGTGTGTGTGTGTGTGTGTGTGTGTGTACGTGTGTTCCTGTGTGTCTGGGTCTGTGTGTAATTCATCACCTGGTGCCACTGTCATGGTCTGGACAGAGTGTGTGTATATGTATGTGGGTTTCTATGTGTGTGTGTATGTGTGTGTGTCTGTGTAAGTGTGTGTCTGTGTAAGTGTGTGTGTGTGTGTGTGTGTGTGTGTGTGTGTGTGTGTGTGTGTGTGTGTGTGTGTGTGTGTGTGTGTGTTTGTGCCCCAGTCTTGGCCTGGACAGTGTGTGTCCAAAAAAGGAAAATCTGGAGCCTTGATAGAGTGCTAACCCTAACCCTTGATAGAGTGCTAACCCTAACCCTAACCCTAACCCTTGATAGAGTGCTAACCCTAACCCTAACCCTAACCCTTGATAGAGTGCTAACCCTAACCCTAACCCTAACCCTAACCCTTGATAGAGTGCTAACCCTAACCCTAACCCTAACCCTTGATAGAGTGCTAACCCTAACCCTAACCCTAACCCTTGATAGAGTGCTAACCCTAACCCTAACCCTAACCCTTGATAGAGTGCTCCATGAATATTATATGATGTGAGAAATGGTTGAAGGAGGGAAGAAAGGGAAGGGGATGGAATGATACCAAATTAGCAGTTAGAACACCATATAGGCCTGTTAGAACACCATATAGGCCTGTTAGAACACCACATAGGCCTGTTAGAACACCATATAGGCCTGTTAGAACACCATATAGGCCTGTTAGAACACCATATAGGCCTGTTAGAACACCATATAGGCCTGTTAGAACACCATATATATACAGTAATATTCATGTGTTGCATTTAAAATGATCTCAAACTCTTAATTCTAACATGTGTTGTGGGAGTCGGCATAAGTGATGTGACGTGTGTGTGTGTGTGTGTGTGTGTGTGTGTACACTCAAACACATGCACACACACACATACACACACGCACGCACGCACGCACGCACACACACACACACACACACACACACACACACACACACACACACACACACTGCACGCTTCACACTGCTGACATTCTCTTTCAGTAAATATGAGCCTCAATCTCCCTCTGCTGGTGAACAGGTTCATCACCAATCAAGTTCATCAATCATTTTAATTGATGATCGTTTGACTTTTAAACTTCACATAGAAAACCTAGTAAAGAAACTAAAGCTCAAACTAGGTTGTTATTTCAGAAATAAAACCTGTTTTTCTTATTCCGTCAGGAAAAGATTGGTTGAGAGCAGAGAGTCAATCTTGGCAAAATTGGCCTCATTCCTCCCTTGATTACGGCGATCTGCTGTACACGCACACCTCTGTACACACACACACACACACACACACCTGTAGGCTCTGGTCCTACACGCACGCCTCTGCCCAATGCTTGCAACCACAGCGCTCTGAGGTTTGTTACGGGCTGCAAAGCTCTCACTCACCATTGCACCCTTTATGCCAGAGTTCAGTGGCCTTCATTGGCCCTTCGCAGGCAGGCTAACTCACTGGTACATCTTCATAGACAAGTCTATCCTCGGTCTGCTCCCCTCTTATCTGGGTGGGTATCTCGCTCAAAACTAGTCATTACTGTTTGCGTTCGAGTGACACACTTTTACTTAACGTCCCTAAGGTTCGCACTGAGCTTGGGAAGCAGGCCTTTAGGTTCGCCGCCCCTGTAGCTTGGAACCACTTACAGACTGACTTACAAATTGAGGATCTGATCCCGGTCGGGGCTTTTAAAAGTCTAGTGAAGGGCTTGGAGGCAGACTCCATAGGAGTCTGTAACTGCTTCCACTAGACCTGTTTCCTCCTGTCTTCTTATGCTTCTGCGAGGTGTTTACTGTTACTGCATGCTTTGTATTTTATGTGCTTTAATGTTTTGCTTGTGTGTTGTGTTCTAAGTCTTGGTTTTGTACCTTTTTAATGCTGATTGTGTGTCTACTGTTACACACAGGATCCTGTGTGCTGCTTGTGTGCTTAGCCTTTTGTGATCTTGGTGTTGCTTGCTTACATGTTGCTTATATGTTGTGTTACTCTGCAGGTGTTTGCTTTTGTGTTGTTTTAAACTGTGTTGCTGCTTTCTTGGCCAGGGCTCCCTTGAAAAAGGGGTCTCGTCATCTCAATGGGACTCCCCTGGTAAAATAAAGGTTAAATATGTATATATATATATTTTTTTAAAACCTGTACAAGTTTTTCTACTGTAAATCAATAATATATATATATATTTTTTTTTTATCCTTCTTCTAGCATTGTGGCGGTAGCCAGTAGCCCCTGGTCTACAGCCATGGTTACTGTGTGTGTGTGTCTGTCATAGTTGGCAGGGATGAGGTCTACAGCCATGGTTACTGTGTGTGTGTGTCTGTCATAGTTGGCAGGGATGAGGTCTACAGCCATGGTTACTGTGTGTGTGTGTCTGTCATAGTTGGCAGGGATGAGGTCTACAGCCATGGTTACTGTGTGTGTGTGTCTGTCATAGTTGGCAGGGATGAGGTCTACAGCCATGGTTACTGTGTGTGTGTGTCTGTCATAGTTGGCAGGGATGAGGTTTACAGCCATGGTTACTGTGTGTGTGTGTCTGTCATAGTTGGCAGGGATGAGGTTTACAGCCATGGTTACTGTGTGTGTGTGTGTGTCTGTCATAGTTGGCAGGGATGAGGTCTACAGCCATGGCTACAGACACATGAATCTCTGCTGATGTTGAGGCAAGATAGGGCCTGGGCTGCTACCAACATTTGAAATGAAATCACCAAGTCTCTCATAGTTTTGATCATACTTTTTTATTAAAGCAATGCTGTAAAATGTGTGTGTGTGTGTGTGTGTGTGTGTGTGTGTGTGTGTGTGTGTGTGTGTGTGTGTGTGTGTGTGTGTGTGTGTGTGTGTGTGTGTGTGTGTGTGTCTGGGAGGGTTACAGTGTGTGCAGATGTTGGGGGTGAAGGGGTGGGGTGAGTGTCTAGGAAGGGTTGTGGTGTGTGTGCATGTGTGTGTGTGTGTGTGTGTGTGTGTGTGTGTGTGTGTGTGTGTCAGTCACACACTTCTTTTCAAAGTGTAATGTTTGAAGTAAAATTTCGGTTTCTTCTTCTCCTCTTTTCTTTCTGACTCCTTCCTTCCGACCTCGACCTGCCACTTCAGGTCGTCCACCTGCTCCTTCCACTGGAACTGCAGCTGTTGCAGTTTATTTTCATTGAGCCACTGCTGATGTCGAAGGGCGACCAGGTCCCTCTTCAGAGAGTCCACCTCCACCCTGCTCCTCTCCTCAACCTCAGCTCTCCGCTGCTCCACCAGCAGCAGGCTAGCCCTAGCCTGGGCTCTCTCCTTCTCCCACTGTTGCCTTCCTTCTTGGAACTTCACAGAAGCCTTTCTGGTCTTCTGCTCCAGTTCCAGCAGGTGATCCTGAGCCTGGGCCACCTCCTGCTTGGACAGCCTCCTGGCTGTCAGGGCATGCCTGTAGAGACAGTCTATCAGAATGTTTCTTTTACAGGCATCCATCTTGCTCTTCTTGGAAACCTCCAGCAGGCTTGCCATGGCCAGGGTGAGCTCCCTCCCTGTCTGGGCTTGGCCTGCTAGGGCCAGCAGGTGGGAGGCTTTCAGGGAGGCCCTCTCCTTCTCCCACTGGTTCCTTTCGTCCTGGAATGTCACAGAATCCTCTCTGGTCTTCTGCTCTAGTTCCAGTATTGTAGCTCTGGTCAGGACCAGAGACTCCTCTGCTGTTGCCTTGGCCAGCAGGGCCTCGCTGTTCTTGGTCTTTTGAGAGACCATCTCAATCTGGGAGGCCCTTATCTGGTCCTCCGCCTCCCTGTTGGTGTTTGTCATCTCCAGCAGGGTCATCCTGACCAAGGTCAGTCTCTCCTCCATGTCCCTCTGGTCAGCGAGGGCCTGACGCCACTCCTTCTCAAGCTCAAAGTTATCCTGCTCCAGCTTGCGGAGTTTCCTCTGGAGGCCCCTCTCTCTCCTTCTGCCCTCCATCACCTGCTTTGTTGCTGTCTCCAGCTCTGTCTTTGCCAGAGCGCTCTGGGCCCTCTCTGCCTCCAGCTCAGCCTCTTTGGCCGCCAGCAGTGCCCTCCACTTGTCCTCCTCAGCCGCCCGCTGCTCCTCCAGTCGCTCATATACACGAGCAAAGCGGGACTTTTTGACCGGCTGCTCTTCCTCCGAGTGGAGGGCTGGCTTCTCACCTTGGAGTGCCTTTCCTGCTTTCACCTCCACTGGGACAACCTGGAGCTCCAGGGGGGCTCCCTGCTCTTCCTGGGTGGCTGGGCTCTTGGCCTGGGGGGCTGGGCTCCTGGCATGGGGGGCTGCCCTCTTGGCCTGGGGGGCTGCCGTCTTGGCCTGGAGGGCTGGGCTCTTGGCCTGGGGGGCTCCCTGCTCTGCCTGGGTGGCTGGGCTCTTGGCCTGGGGGGCTCCCTGCTCTCCCTGGGTGGCTGGGCTCTTGGCCTGGGGGGCTGGGCTCCTGGCATGGGGGGCTGCCCTCTTGGCCTGGGGGGCTGCCGTCTTGGCCTGGAGGGCTGGGCTCTTGGCCTGGGGGGCTCCCGTCTTGGCCTGGAGGGCTGGGCTCTTGGCCTGGGGGGCTCCCTGCTCTCCCTGGGTGGCTGGGCTCTTGGCCTGGGGGGCTGGGCTCCTGGCATGGGGGGCTGCCCTCTTGGCCTGGGGGGCTGCCGTCTTGGCCTGGAGGGCTGGGCTCTTGGCCTGGGGGGCTCCCGTCTTGGCCTGGAGGGCTGGGCTCTTGGCCTGGGGGGCTCCCTGCTCTGCCTGGGTGGCTGGGCTCTTGGCCTGGGGGGCTCCCTGCTCTCCCTGGGTGGCTGGGCTCTTGGCCTGGGGGGCTGGGCTCCTGGCATGGGGGGCTGCCCTCTTGGCCTGGGGGGCTGCCGTCTTGGCCTGGAGGGCTGCCTTGTCGTCCTGGGTGACTGGATTTTCAACCAGGGAGGCTGGCTTCTCAACCTGGGAGGCTGGCTTCTCACCCAGGGGGGCAGTCTTGATGTCCAGGGCAGTCTTGTCATCCAGGGCTGTCTTGACCTCCAGGGCTGTCTTGTCCTCCAGGGCTGTCTTGTCCTCCAGGGGGGCAGCCTTGACCTGCAGGGGGGCAGCCTTCATTCCCTGGGGAGCTGGAATGACAGCCAGTGGAGTAGTTTTTACCTCCAGAGGGGCTGCCTTGCTGTCCAAGGGGGCTGCTTTCTTAGCCAGGGGTGCTGCCTTCAAAGCCAAGGGTGCTACCTTCGCTCCCTGGGGGGTTGGCCTCTCCGCCTTCCTATTGGCCAGCCTCTGGGCCTGGTTTCTGACCTTGGGTGCTGCCATTGCAACAGAAGCATATGAAGCCTTTCCTGCTTTCACCTCCACTGGGACAACCTGGAGCTCCAGGGTGGCTCCCTGCTCTGCCTGGGTGGCTGGGCTCTTGGCCTGGGGGGCTCCCTGCTCTGCCTGGGTGGCTGGGCTCTTGGCCTGGGGGGCTCCCTGCTCTCCCTGGGTGGCTGGGCTCTTGGCCTGGGGGGCTGGGCTCCTGGCATGGGGGGCTGCCCTCTTGGCCTGGGGGGCTGCCGTCTTGGCCTGGAGGGCTGCCTTGTCGTCCTGGGTGACTGGATTTTCAACCAGGGAGGTTGGCTTCTCAACCTGGGAGGCTGGCTTCTCACCCAGGGGGGCAGTCTTGTCCTCCAGGGCTGTCTTGACCTCCAGGGCTGTATTGACCTCCAGGGCTGTATTGACCTCCAGGGCTGTCTTGACCTCCAGGGCTGTCTTGACCTCCAGGGGGGCAGTCTTGATGTCCAGGGCTGTCTTGACCTCCAGGGCTGTCTTGACCTCCAGGGCTGTCTTGTCCTCCAGGGGGGCAGCCTTGACCTGCAGGGGGGCAGCCTTCATTCCCTGGGGAGCTGGCATGACAGCCAGTGGAGTAGTTTTTTTTTTTTTTTTTTTTTCTCTCCTCCATGTCCCTCTGGTCAGCGAGGGCCTGACGCCACTCCTTCTCAAGCTCAAAGTTATCCTGCTCCAGCTTGCGGAGTTTCCTCTGGAGGCCCCTCTCTCTCCTTCTGCCCTCCATCACCTGCTTTGTTGCTGTCTCCAGCTCTGTCTTTGCCAGAGCGCTCTGGGCCCTCTCTGCCTCCAGCTCAGCCTCTTTGGCCGCCAGCAGTGCCCTCCACTTGTCCTCCTCAGCCGCCCGCTGCTCCTCCAGTCGCTCATATACACGAGCAAAGCGGGACATTTTGACCGGCTGCTCTTCCTCCGAGTGGAGGGCTGGCTTCTCACCTTGGAGTGCCTTTCCTGCTTTCTCCTCCACTGAGACAACCTGGAGCTCCAGGGGGGCTCCCTGCTCTCCCTGGGTGGCTGGGCTCTTGGCCTGGGGGGCTGGGCTCCTGGCATGGGGGGCTGCCCTCTTGGCCTGGGGGGCTGCCGTCTTGGCCTGGAGGGCTGCCTTGTCGTCCTGGGTGACTGGATTTTCAACCAGGGAGGCTGGCTTCTCAACCTGGGAGGCTGGCTTCTCACCCAGGGGGGCAGTCTTGATGTCCAGGGCTGTCTTGACCTCCAGGGCTGTCTTGTCCTCCAGGGGGGCAGTCTTGACCTCCAGGGCTGTCTTGACCTCCAGGGCTGTCTTGTCCTCCAGGGGGGCAGCCTTGACCTGCAGGGGGGCAGCCTTCATTCCCTGGGGAGCTGGAATGACAGCCAGTGGAGTAGTTTTTACCTCCAGAGGGGCTGCCTTGCTGTCCAAGGGGGCTGCTTTCTTAGCCAGGGGTGCTGCCTTCAAAGCCAAGGGTGCTACCTTCGCTCCCTGGGGGGTTGGCCTCTCCGCCTTCCTATTGGCCAGCCTCTGGACCTGGTTTCTGACCTTGGGTGCTGCCATTGCAACAGAAGCATATGAAGCCTTTCCTGCTTTCACCTCCACTGGGACAACCTGGAGCTCCAGGGTGGCTCCCTGCTCTGCCTGGGTGGCTGGGCTCTTGGCCTGGGGGGCTCCCTGCTCTGCCTGGGTGGCTGGGCTCTTGGCCTGGGGGGCTCCCTGCTCTCCCTGGGTGGCTGGGCTCTTGGCCTGGGGGGCTGGGCTCCTGGCATGGGGGGCTCCCTGCTCTGCCTGGGTGGCTGGGCTCTTGGCCTGGGGGGCTGCCCTCTTGGCCTGGGGGGCTGGCCATTCTGCCCTGCTGCTTGTGGGTCTCTGGGTCTGGGGGGCAGCCATGAGGGGGGCTACCATGGCCACAGAAGCATAGGAGGTTGCCTCATCAACCCAACGGACCTGCAGGGGCAGGAAGAGAGGAGTTGTTGCATCATTCAGGGCAGTGGTTACACAACACAAGTATAGCTGCAGAGATGTGTGTGCTCGTGATGGTTACACTTACAGTAACAGGTCTGTCCTCCCCCAGCCTACAGGCCTCCTTCCATGCTCTCTGGAGAAAGAATATGTCAAGGTTTACGTCAGTATAGTTTCTTTGAAGATGTATTTTCGAAGTGGATCACACACAAAAAACAAAAATCACATATTCATGAGCAATGGAATGGCATTAAATGGTCATACCTTCTCCTGCCTCCTTCTACGATTCCGATTCATGGCTACAGAATTAAAACCAGAAAGACAATGTTAAATTACTTGTTGTCGCTACAAGTTCACTGTGTCTGGGGCTGTTTCAGCCTGCTCCAATACTGACTGATGTTTTTGCGCAACATTGTTAATTGAAGCGTCAGTTGTCATGACAACAGGTGTAATGTACCAAAAAGCGGCTCATCCTTAATTAATTGACTTTTGCGCAAAGTCTGCCTTGAACCGTAAATCTCTAATTCAATTGCTACAGTACGTCATTTAAGCTCAAGACCCACGCGGATGTCGGCTCCGCACTGCTCCCTGTACACACACACACACACACACACACACACACACACACACACACGCGGTCTCAATGTATGCTAACGTCCATAAGCGTATACCTTATGATCGTCGTTTTTCCGTGCAATTCTAGTTGACGCTTCTCTGGACGTGTTCTGTACTCTCCCTCCAGTCACGTGTAGTCGCGGTAATCCGGGGGTCGCTCCGACACCAAAGTGTCCCGGTTGAAGTGACGCGGTCCTTAAATAGTCGCGTGTTGCCATTCATATGACGTCAAATATCTCCACGGTTATGACGTCAACCGTTTGTCGCTTCAGCACTACAACACGTCTCACTCGAGCTGTGGCTGCTGCCCTGAACACCCGATGTTACCCGCTCCTCACAGAGCATCCCACTCAATAAATAAGTTTATTTGTATAGAACTTTGTATAGAGCTGGGTTGCGCGTCGCTCATCGGCCCTGCAGCCCACAGACCGACTGGCCAAAACACCAGCCTCACAACCCACAGATCCACTGGCCCATGGCCCACAGATCCACCTGCCCACAGCCCACAGATCCACCTGCCCACGGCCCACAGATCCACCTGCCCACGGCCCACAGATCCACCTGCCCACGGCCCACAGATCCACCGGCCCACCAGTGTTCCAGATGGCCAGTCTGCTACTGATTACAATTAATGAAACACACGTGTCTGATACCATTCCTTATTTAAATGTTATTTTTATTTTATTTCTTATTTTAATTTTTATCTTGTTTATTTTATTTCTCCCCTGGTAAAATAAATGTTAAATTAAAAAAAATTAAAAAAACATTACTAATGCTGTTTGTGTGTGTGTGTGTGTGTGTGTGTGTGTGTGTGTGTGTGATATTCACACTCATAATGCTATTGCAGTGATTGATACATTCAATTGTATTGCCTTATTTCAGTCTCTCTGTCTCTCTCTCTCTCTTATTAACGGGAGGATGGAATAGATAAACCGGCAGCGACGTCATGTCAGTCAAGATCCGTTGTACCCGCCTCCTCCGTCATTGTGCAATCCGTTATCGTTAACGAGGTATCGCCCGCTTTAATGCTACGATTCACCACTTTAACCGTTCAGAGCTGCTTTGTGAAGCGGAAAATTACTGCATGGCTCAGTGTGTCACTTATGTGTATGTGTATGT
>NW_028152571.1:112725-117725 GCF_951799395.1 Argentina silus | reverse complement strand
GGAGGGCTGCACCTGGAGGCCTGCACCTGGAGGCCTGCACCTGGAGGCCTGCACCTGGAGGGCTGCACCTGGAGGCCTGCACCTGGAGGGCTGCACCTGGAGGCCTGCACCTGTAGGGCTGCTTTACATCAGCAGTGTGTTAATGGTCAACACCTCCCTCCAGGACGTCTATGTGCAAATATACTTGGCCAAATAAAAATAATTCTGATTCTGATTTGCATCACTTACAAATACATTGGTAGTCCCAACAAAGTCACTAAACAGCATCCCTGACCTCAAAGAGCAAGAATAGGCATATGTGGAAGACGCTTTATTTAATCCTAAATCAAGATTTCAATCTGTCTTCTGTTCTCAATCTGATTTTACATTTACATTTCAGCGGACATAACCAGAGGTATGGGAATGACACTTCTGATGTGTGTGTGTGTGTGTGTGTGTGTGTGTAATAACTGTGTAATGAGATGTGTCTGTGTTTCACTTATGATGAGGAGGACATTACGGTCCACGTGTTGGAAAACAGGAGGAACATGGATTGTAAAACTGCTGAGTGCAGAAAATCCTTCTCATGTTGCCAGCGGTGTGTTCAACAGTGTCAGAGGTGATGTCAACAACAACAACAACAACATTATCAACAACAACATTATCAACAACAACATTATCAACAACAACAACAACATTATCAACAACAACATTATCAACAACAACAACAACGACATTATCAACAACAACATTATCAACAACAACAACAACAACATTATCAACAACAACATTATCAACAACAACAACAACAACATTATCAACAACAACATTATCAACAACAACATGCACAGGGATGTTTTTGTTTACAGAACAAACATTATGCTGTTGATGTGATAACCCATTTTTCATGAATGATCCCTTGTATGTAAATGTTTGTTATTTAAAGGACTTTTAAGGATGGATTCCAAAAGGAGATGATTGATTAGACTGTATAGGCAGGAATACATGTTGATATGAAGGATGTAGATCTGCTTGAAGGAGCAGGAGGGAAGACGTGTGTGTGTGTGCATGCGTGTGTGCATGTGCGTGTGTGTGTGTGAAAGGACTGAAGGGTGAAGATAATTTTAAGTACTTTGACTTTTAATGACTTTGCTAACAAGCCTACAGAGTGTGGAGTGTGATAATATGTGCCTTTAATAACTAATAATAATAACTTTTAATAACCTTTAATAACATAAATACTAAGTGACTTAAGAAGAGAAACTTCTCTGGGGATCAGAGATGTTTCCTGTTTTGCTGGGCTCTACTTTCATTGGTTCAGGGAAGTCCCTTAGACCCTGTATCTCTTAGACCCTGTATCCCTTAGACCCTGTATCCCTTAGACCCTGTATCCCTTAGACCCTTAGACCCTGTATCTCTTAGACCCTGTATCCCTTAGACCCTGTATCCCTTAGACCCTGTATCCCTTAGACCCTTAGACCCTGTATCCCTTAGACCCTGTATCTCTTAGACCCTGTATCCCTTAGACCCTGTATCCCTTAGACCCTGTATCCCTTAGACCCTTAGACCCTGTATCCCTTAGACCCTGTATCCCTTAGACCCTGTATCTCTTAGACCCTGTATCCCTTAGAGACCCTTTGACCCTGTATCCCTTAGACCCTGTATCCCTTAGACCCTGTATCCCTTAGACCCTTAGACCCTGTATCCCTTAGACCCTTAGACCCTGTATCCCTTAGACCCTTAGACCCTGTATCCCTTAGACCCTGTATCCCTTAGACCCTGTATCCCTTAGACCCTGTATCCCTTAGACCCTGTATCCCTTAGACCCTGTATCCCTTAGAGACCCTTAGACCCTGTATCCCTTAGACCCTGTATCCCTTAGACCCTTAGACCCTGTATCCCTTAGACCCTGTATCTCTTAGACCCTGTATCCCTTAGACCCTTAGACCCTGTATCCCTTAGACCCTGTATCCCTTAGACCCTGTATCTCTTAGACCCTGTATCCCTTAGACCCTTAGACCCTGTATCTCTTAGACCCTGTATCCCTTAGACCCTGTATCCCTTAGACCCTGTATCCCTTAGACCCTGTATCTCTTAGACCCTGTATCCCTTAGACCCTTAGACCCTGTATCTCTTAGACCCTGTATCCCTTAGACCCTGTATCCCTTAGACCCTGTATCCCTTAGACCCTGTATCCCTTAGAGACCCTTAGACCCTGTATCCCTTAGACCCTGTATCCCTTAGACCCTGTATCCCTTAGACCCTTAGACCCTGTATCCCTTAGACCCTTAGACCCTGTATCCCTTAGACCCTGTATCTCTTAGACCCTGTATCCCTTAGACCCTTAGACCCTGTATCCCTTAGAGACCCTTAGACCCTGTATCCCTTAGACCCTGTATCCCTTAGACCCTGTATCCCTTAGACCCTTAGACCCTGTATCCCTTAGACCCTTAGACCCTGTATCCCTTAGACCCTGTATCTCTTAGACCCTGTATCCCTTAGACCCTTAGACCCTGTATCCCTTAGACCCTGTATCCCTTAGACCCTGTATCCCTTAGAGCCTGTATCTCTTAGACCCTGTATCCCTTAGACCCTTAGACCCTGTATCTCTTAGACCCTGTATCCCTTAGACCCTGTATCCCTTAGACCCTGTATCCCTTAGACCCTTAGACCCTGTATCCCTTAGACCCTTAGACCCTGTATCCCTTAGACCCTGTATCCCTTAGACCCTGTATCTCTTAGACCCTGTATCCCTTAGACCCTGTATCCCTTAGACCCTTAGACCCTGTATCTCTTAGACCCTGTATCCCTTAGACCCTGTATCCCTTAGACCCTTAGACCCTGTATCCCTTCGACCCTTAGACCCTGTATCCCTTAGACCCTGTATCCCTTAGACCCTTAGACCCTGTATCTCTTAGACCCTGTATCCCTTAGACCCTGTATCCCTTAGACCCTTAGACCCTGTATCCCTTAGACCCTTAGACCCTGTATCCCTTAGACCCTGTATCCCTTAGACCCTTAGACCCTGTATCTCTTAGACCCTGTATCCCTTAGACCCTGTATCCCTTAGACCCTGTATCCCTTAGACCCTGTATCCCTTAGACCCTTAGACCCTGTATCCCTTAGACCCTGTATCCCTTAGACCCTGTATCCCTTAGACCCTGTATCCCTTAGAGACCATGGTCTCTTTTTCAAGGGTCTCCTGATTACAAAATATACACTCACTGAACACTTTATTAGGAACACCTGTACACCTTATCATGGTGGAGGTGGTGGAACACCTGTACACCTTCTCATGGTGGAGGTGGTGTAATGGTGTGGGGAATGTTTTCTTGGCACACTTTGGGCCTGTTAATACCAATCAATCATTGCTTGAATGCCACAGCCTATTTGAGTATTGTTGCTGACCATGTGCATCCCTTCATGGCCACAATTGACCCATCTTCTAATGGCTACTTCCAGCATGATAATGCACCATGTCACAAAGCAAAAGTCGTCTCAAACTGGTTTCATGAACATGACAATGAGTTCAGTGTTCTTCAGTGGCCTTCCTGAGTCACCGTATCTGAATCCAATAGAACACCTTTGGGATGTGGTAGAATGGGAGGTTCAGAGCTTGAAAGTGCACCTGAAAAATCTGCAGAAATTGCGTGATGCAATCATGTCATCATGGACCAGAATCTCAAAGGAATGTTTCCAACATCTTGTGGAATCAATGCCACGAAGAATTGAGGTTGTTTTGAGAGCAAAGGGAGGCCCTACCCAGTATTAGTATAGTGTTCCTAATAAAGAGCAAAGGGAGGCCCTACCCAGTATTAGTATAGTATTCCTATTAAAGAGCAAAGGGAGGCCCTACCCAGTATTAGTATAGTATTCCTATTAAAGAGCAAAGGGAGGCCCTACCCAGTATTAGTATAGTGTTCCTAATAAAGGGAGGCCCTACCCAGTATTAGTATAGTGTTCCTAATAAAGAGCAAAGGGAGGCCCTACCCAGTATTAGTATAGTGTTCCTAATAAAGTTCTCAGTGAGTGTATACACGTCACTATTTTTTACATCAAGAATTTAAAAGGACACAATTTGCACAGGCAATACAATTTTCTTTTTACAGACAACAATCAATTCTAACAGCAGCACTCCTCCACTGAGGAATCCTTCATCTGGTTCCTAAAATGGCCCAATGATACTAAAGCAGCAAGTCTCCTGCAGGTCATTCCTGCTATTCCAGCCAGACGAGCAGGAAGAACATTGTAGTGCTGGTCTCTAAAACCGCATTGCAAAATATTGATTCAAAGTCAAGCACTGGACGGTCTATCGACCTATTTTACATGTTCATTGTTTACAAAGAAATGTACATATTTTGCTGCCATTAAAAAATGTAGCATACTGAGCTTTCTGAACCCCAAGCCGTTTCTGGGCGTTTTTTGATCATGTCATATTTTTACTCTCTGTGGGCTCATCGTTCACAGCACCTGTAGGTCCTGCACCTCTATGGAAACATCTCAATCATGGCGAGAAGCTGGGAGAACTCAAACATGTCTTTTGTGCAGTATAACACCGTTAGAATGTCATAAATCATAAAAGAAGAAAAAACGTAAGTTGAATTTCTTTGACAATTTATTTTTCAAAAATTGAAAAAAGATGTAATCTATATACACAACTCCAAGTGCCCACAAGTGTCACCAATATTGGTCAAAAATAAAATTAAAAAAGGGGGCTCCACATGCTATACATACTGAACTACTTACAGGTTTCGTCATGCAGAGGCACCAGGGTCATGCAGAGGGATGCAGGTCTGTAGGGCAGGTGTGGATGGTGGGGCAGGTGTGGATGTTCTGGATGGTGGGGCAGGTGTGGATGTTCTGGATGGTGGGGCAGGTGTGGATGTTCTGGATGGTGGGGCAGGTGTGGATGTTCTGGATGGTGGGGCAGGTGTGGATGTTCTGGATGGTAGGGCAGGTGTGGATGTTCTGGATGGTGGGGCAGGTGTGGATTTATTTTATTGCTTAAGTATGTTTTCTTT
>NW_028152571.1:100225-110225 GCF_951799395.1 Argentina silus | reverse complement strand
AGAGAGAGTAGAGGGGTTTTAGTAGAGAGTAGAGGGGTTTTAGTAGAGAGTAGAGGGGTTTTAGTGGAGAGAGTAGAGGGGTTTTAGTAGAGAGAGTAGAGGGGTTTTAGTGGAGAGAGTAGAGGGGTTTTAGTAGAGAGTAGAGGGGTTTTAGTAGAGAGAGTAGAGGGGTTTTAGTAGAGAGTAGAGGGGTTTTAGTGGAGAGAGTAGAGGGGTTTTAGTAGAGAGAGTAGAGGGGTTTTAGTGGAGAGAGTAGAGGTGTTTTAGTAGAGAGAGTAGAGGGGTTTTAGTAGAGGGGTTTTAGTAGAGAGAGTAGAGGGGTTTTAGTAGAGAGTAGAGGGGTTTTAGTAGAGAGTAGAGGGGTTTTAGTAGAGAGTAGAGGGGTTTTAGTAGAGAGAGTAGAGGGGTTTTAGTAGAGAGTAGAGGGGTTTTAGTAGAGAGAGGAGAGGGGTTTTAGTAGAGAGGAGAGGGGTTTTAGTAGAGAGTAGAGGGGTTTTAGTGGAGAGAGTAGAGGGGTTTTAGTAGAGAGGAGAGGGGTTTTAGTAGAGAGAGTAGAGGGGTTTTAGTAGAGAGTAGAGGGGTTTTAGTAGAGAGTAGAGGGGTTTTAGTAGAGAGAGTAGAGGGGTTTTAGTAGAGAGAGTAGAGGGGTTTTAGTAGAGAGAGTAGAGGGGTTTTAGTAGAGAGTAGAGGGGTTTTAGTGGAGAGAGTAGAGGGGTTTTAGTAGAGAGAGTAGAGGGGTTTTAGTGGAGAGAGTAGAGGGGTTTTAGTAGAGAGTAGAGGGGTTTTAGTAGAGAGAGTAGAGGGGTTTTAGTAGAGAGTAGAGGGGTTTTAGTGGAGAGAGTAGAGGGGTTTTAGTAGAGAGAGTAGAGGGGTTTTAGTGGAGAGAGTAGAGGTGTTTTAGTAGAGAGAGTAGAGGGGTTTTAGTGGGGGAGAACCACAGACATAAATAAACACTAGATGACTGACTGATATAAACTTCGGTTTCTAGACTATTTCAGGGCTATTTTAACCTGTCCCTCTCCTTGATTGTTAATGGGCTGCAGCTGCTTGAGCCCTTGAGCACAGCTAGTGAGCGGTGGCAGGGAGCGGTACTGCAGGTGGAGAGTTGAAGTCTTGACATGAGCGGTGGCAGGGAGCGGTACTGCAGGTGGAGAGTTGAAGTCTTGACATGAGCGGTGGCAGGGAGCGGTACTGCAGGTGGAGAGTTGAAGTCTTGACATGAGCGGTGGCAGGGAGCGGTACTGCAGGGGGAGAGTTGAAGTCTTGACATGAGCGGTGGCAGGGAGCGGTACTGCAGGGGGAGAGTTGAAGGCTTGACATGAGCGGTGGCAGGGAGCGGTACTGCAGGGGGAGAGTTGAAGGCTTGACATGAGCGGTGGCAGGGAGCGGTACTGCAGGTGGAGAGTTGAAGTCTTGTCATGAGCGGTGGCAGGGAGCGGTACTGCAGGGGGAGAGTTGAAGTCTTCTCAGGAAAGCCATGACTCCCATGGTCCACAGAAAGTAAGTGAAAAGGCGGCCTGTCCCTGGGCTGCCCCTCACAATGTCACACACACAAACACACACACACTCACACACACACACACACACACACACACACACACACACATACACATTCTCACACACACAAACACACACACACAAAATTAAACCCTTTATACAAGACAGACAGACAGACAGACAGACAGACAGACAGACAGACAGACAGGCAAGCAGGCAGACAGACAGACAAACAGACAGGAAGACAAACAGGAAGACAGACAGACCATATTCATCCATATTGCTGTCACCCATCCTGAAGACTATTGAGCAGGGGAGGCTGGTGGAGGTAGAAATCAGAGGACACCATTCCTCATTCCATTCCATGCATTACAATGAGCCCGTCCTCCGATTTCAACCTCCACCAGCCTCCCCTGCTATTGAGATCCACCCCCTCTCTCTGCACAATGATTTGTCTCAGGTGTTCATACCTCTCTGGAGAGAGATGGGCCTGTATAGTTCCTGAACTAGTCTCAGGTGTTCATACCTCTCTGGTGAGAGATGGGCCTGTATAGTTCCTGAACTAGTCTCAGGTGTTCATACCTCTCTGGAGAGAGATGGGCCTGTATAGTTCCTGAACTAGTCTCAGGTGTTCATACCTCTCTGGTGAGAGATGGGCCTGTATAGTTCCTGAACTAGTCTCAGGTGTTCATACCTCTCTGGTGAGAGATGGGCCTGTATAGTTCCTGAACTAGTCTCAGGTGTTCATACCTCTCTGGTGAGAGATGGGCCTGTATAGTTCCTGAACTAGTCTCAGGTGTTCATTCCTCTCTGGTGAGAGATGGGCCTGTATAGTTCCTGAAGGTAAACGTGACCAACTCTTTTGCAGGGTGACATCAAAACATGGGCAATAATTGTTGTATCATTACTGAATGAAACAGATGGAAAATGCAGAGTGCAAGAATTCACCTTTATATTTATAATGTAACATTTATTTACATTTTATTTTAGGATTTGCACACAAACAATAACAAATGAAAGACAAAATGAAAAATTGTACAGAGGAGGTTAAGAAACCCGGTAGGGATGGTCGAGAAGCCTCCTCTAAAAATGTATAGAATAATAAGAAAACATAACATAGAAAATGAATATAATATTAACAATAAAATTAAACAAAACATTATTATTAAGACAGTTGCTCCAAGACAAATTTATATTTCTTCATGGGTTTTTTTTTTTTAAATTGACCTTGATCATCAGATGATCTGGGAGGCTGTTCCAGAAAAACGGACCTCTGTACCGCAGGGAGAACTGTCCTTTACTAGTTCTGAAATAGGCAGTATGGAGGGAGGAGGATATTTTATTATATATTGTGTGTTATGTTGGAATGTAATTAATGTTAAAAACACATTAATATCTCATTATTATTGAAGTAATTATATGAAACATCAATACAAACAAAAACAGAGAAAAGTGTTATTTTTTAAGAAGAAATAGAAAACAGAAAAATAGATAAAAATACAATATTATGTACAACATCCCTAAAAAACAGACATTCATTAACACTGAAATCAAAACAATTGAATCTCATGACTGTAATCTCATGTATTAAACACATCAACACATCAAAACAACTCATATGAACCATCATAGAGAGAAAGGTTTTCCTTTGCAGGGCAGAACTAGATAATGTTGCACGCAAATCCAGAATATCAAATTCAATATGCTTCATTTGAGTGATGAGGGCACTGTTATTATTAGAGCAGAAGATAAACATCAAAAACATTTCCCTGAAAATCTGAAATAGCTTTCCATGACATCATTGTTCCATGACATCAGAGAGTGTGTGTGTGTGTGTGTGTGTGTGTGTGTGTGTGTGTGTGTGTGTGTGTGTGTGTGTGTGTGAGAGAGATTGTGTGTGTAAGTGTGTATGTACAGTACCAGTCAAAAGTTTGGACACACCTTGCCAAGAGTGTGCAAAGCTGTCATCAAAGCTGAGAAGGTGTGTCCAAACTTTTGACTGGTACTGTAGGTGTACTGTAGGTGTACTGTATGTGTGTGTAAGTGTGTATGTAGGTGTACTGTATGTGTGTGTAAGTGTGTATGTGTATTATGTACAACATCCCTAAAATAGTGTGTTTGTGTGTGTGTGTGTGTGTGTGTGTGTGTGTGTGTGTGTGCGTGTGTGTGTGCGTGTGTGTGTGTGTATGTGTGTGTGTATGTGTGTGTGTATGTGTGTGTGTGTGTGTGTGTGTGTGTGTGTGTGTGTGTACATGTGCGTGTATATCCTCTTCCTTCCCCTCCACCGGTCTGCACCTCATCTCAGCTCCTCTCTCTCTCAGGGACCTGCAACACACACACACACACACACACACACACACACACACACACACACACACACACACACACACACACAAGCCTGCTCTCAAACACTAAGAACAAGGAGGAAGGACCAATTCCAAATCAACCCCCTACCCCCTACCCCCTACCTCCTACCTCCTACCCACTAGCCCCTAACTCCTACTCCTTACTCCTTACTCCCTACTCCCTCCTCCCTCCTCCCTCCTCCCTACCCCCTTCCCCCTACTACCTACACACTACTCCCTACTCCCTACCCCCTACTACCTACTCCCTACTCCCTACCCCTACCCCTACCCCCTACTACCTACCTCCTACTCCCTACTCCCTACCCCCTACCCCTACCCCCTTCCCCCTACTCCCTACCCCCTACCTCCTACCTCCTACCCACTAGCCCCGAACTCCTACTCCCTACCTCCTACCCACTAGCCCCGAACTCCTACCCCCTTCCCCCTACTACCTACACACTACTCCCTACCCCCTACTACCTACTCCCTACTCCCTACCCCCTACCCCCTACCCCCTACCCCTACCCCCTTCCCCCTACTACCTACACACTACTCCCTACTCCCTACCCCCTACCCCCTACTACCTACTCCCTACTCCCTACTCCCTACCCCCTACTCCCTACTCCCTACCCCCTACTACCTACTCCCTACTCCCTACTCCCTACTCCCTACTCCCTACCCCCTACCCCCTACCCCTACCCCCTACTACCTACCTCCTACTCCCTACTCCCTACTCCCTACCCCCTACTCCCTACTCCCTACTACCTACCCCCTACTCCCTACCCCCTACTCCCTACCCCCTACTACCTACACACTACTCCCTACTCCCTACCCCCTACTACCTACTCCCTACTCCCTACTCCCTACCCCCTACCCCCTACCCCTACCCCCTACTACCTACCTCCTACTCCCTACTCCCTACTCCCTACCCCCTACTCCCTACTACCTACCCCCTACTCCCTACTCCCTACCCCCTACTCCCTACTCCCTACTACCTACCCCCTACTCCCTACCCCCTACTCCCTACTACCTACCCCCTACTCCCTACTCCCTACTCCCTACCCCCTACCCCTACCCCTACCCCCTACTACCTACCTCCTACTCCCTACTCCCTACCCCCTACTCCCTACTCCCTACTACCTACCCCCTACTCCCTACCCCCTACTCCCTACTACCTACTCCCTACTACCTACCCCCTACTCCCTACTCCCTACCCCCTACTCCCTACTCCCTACTACCTACTCCCTACTCCCTACCCCCTACCCCCTACCCCCTACCCCTACCCCCTTCCCCCTACTACCTACACACTACTCCCTACTCCCTACCCCCTACCCCCTACTACCTACTCCCTACTCCCTACTCCCTACCCCCTACTCCCTACTCCCTACCCCCTACTACCTACTCCCTACTCCCTACCCCCTACCCCCTACCCCTACCCCCTACTACCTACCTCCTACTCCCTACTCCCTACTCCCTACCCCCTACTCCCTACTCCCTACTCCCTACTCCCTACTACCTACCCCCTACTCCCTACCCCCTACTCCCTACCCCCTACTACCTACACACTACTCCCTACTCCCTACCCCCTACTACCTACTCCCTACTCCCTACTCCCTACCCCCTACCCCCTACCCCTACCCCCTACTACCTACCTCCTACTCCCTACTCCCTACTCCCTACCCCCTACTCCCTACTACCTACCCCCTACTCCCTACTCCCTACCCCCTACTCCCTACTCCCTACTACCTACCCCCTACTCCCTACTACCTACCCCCTACTCCCTACTCCCTACTCCCTACCCCCTACCCCTACCCCTACCCCCTACTACCTACCTCCTACTCCCTACTCCCTACCCCCTACTCCCTACTCCCTACTACCTACCCCCTACTCCCTACCCCCTACTCCCTACTACCTACCCCCTACTCCCTACTCCCTACCCCCTACTCCCTACTCCCTACTACCTACCCCCTACTCCCTACCCCCTACTCCCTACTACCTACCCCCTACTCCCTACTCCCTACCCCCTACCCCTACCCCCTACTCCCTACTCCCTACCCCCTACTCTCTACTCCCTACCCCTACCCCCTACTCTCTACTCCCTACCCCCTACTCCCTACCCCCTACCCCCTACTCCCTACTCCCTACTCCCTACCCCCTACTCCCTACCCCCTACTCCCTACCCCATACCTCCTACCCCTTTTGATTTGGTCCTCCCCCTCCATGCTGGCTGTAGCATTCGTAGTACAGAGAGAGGTTGTGAGAGTCACCTGTGTGTCTGTCTGTCCTCACTGTAGAGTAGACTGGGTCAGCTGATGAGGAGGGGGAGGGGGAGGGGCTAGCTGAGGGGAACAAGACAACATTCCATTTCAACACATGACAGAGCTGATGTTCAAAGCAGATGACGTCATGATTCTCTGTGTCGACGTTTGGAGACATTGAGACATATTCAAGATGATACAAACAGGCAGAAGTGGTCTCTTTAGGCCACTGCAGGGTAAGGTTACGTAATGTCAGGGAGCTACAGTGTGTGTCTAAGGAGTGTGTGTGTGTGTGTGTGTGTGTGTGTGTGTGGAGGGGGGGGTGGGGTCCTACCTTCCTTCCTCTTGGGGTTCCTCTTCTGTTTGTGTTCAATCTGAGCATAGGTCACATCATTGGGTCCAACTGAAATAGAATACCCTGTCAGACACCATGTGTGTGTGTGTGTGTGTGTGTGTGTGTGTGTGTGTGTGTGGTGTGACTGTGTATGTTACCTGCAGCTCTGTCTGTCCTCACAGCAGAGTAGACTGTATCAGATGCAGCAGGCTTCTCTGAAGGGAGAAAGACAGGCAGACAATAGAGGATGTTGTTAGCTTATAGGCCCAGTGAGATGAAGATACTCTGCTGCCATCTATTGGAAGTAGTCTTGTGCACCAGACCACACCAGCCAGGACAGTCCATAGGGACAGGAGGCCATCTCCTTCATCAGGACAGCTGCTCTCTGGTCAGAATGTTCTTTACCATAAACAGATCTGTGTAAAGGTTAGGTGTTCATAAAACATCTTGGACGTACTCTTGGGGTTTGTTCTGGGTTCGATCTGAGCATACGTCACATCCTTGGGGCTACTGGCCACCGCATCTTCTGAAACACAACACAACAAAACACAACACAACACAACACAACACAACACAACACAACACAACACAACACAACACAACACAACACAACACAACACAACACAACACAACACAACACAACACACCACAACACAACACAACACAACACATCACATCACAACACAACACAACACACCACACCACACCACACCACAACACAACACAACACAACACAACACAACACACAACACAACACAACACAACACAACACATCACAACACACCACACCACACCACACCACACCACACCACACCACAACACACCACACCACACCACACCACACCACACCACACCACAACACACCACACCACACCACACCACACCACACCACACCACACCACAACACACCACACCACAACACACCACACCACACCACACCACACCACAACACAACACAGGTAGGAGGGAGAGCTAGGTGATTAGCTCCTCAACACGTTTCACACAATAGTTTCACAGTTACCAGGTTGACAGCGTCACCATGGAAACACCCTGAGTGAATGAACCATGTCAGAAGTAGACCTGAGAAGGGAGAGATGCTGTGTACACTATCTATTAGAGGTATAGATATATACAGGTATAGATACAGAGGTGTAGATATGTACGACATAGAGACTGACCAGAGTGCTGCAGCGTGATGGGAGCACATGCAGGATCAGAACCCTGCTGCTGGTTGGAGTTCTGACTGGTGTTCTGGTTCTGACTGGGTCCACAGAGAGAAACATCTAGAACATGAGAGAGAGGGACAGAGGTTCCGTCACGTTGGCATGTTCATCTCAATCTTCATCTCTTCATCTGACTCTTCCTCAATCCAATAAAATAGCCAGGGAACACACAGGTGACACAAAGGTACAAAGACAAACTGGCACAGAGGCAGGGGAACACACAGACTAAACACACAGGGAAGGATGATGAGGAACAGCCAATCAGGGCGGGGTTGACAATCACACAGGCGGAAAACACACAAGGGCAGGTGGTGAAGTGTCTGAAACGAGAGACAAGGTGACGAACACAAAAATAAACAGGAAACAATCAATGAAACAAAGAGAAACATAACCTAAGAAACAGGACGAGATGTTTCATCTTCCTCATCTGACTCTTTCTCATCTTTATTATCTTAACCATCTTAAACCATCTCAGGGACACGGTGGACAACTTTAAACATCTGACCTTTGAACTTGTGGAGGTAGACCAGCAGGACCAGGATGATGAGGAGGAAGACGACCACACTCAGTGCCACCATCACTAATACAATGTTCCCTGGTGCGCTGGCTGGATACACAACAAACATCAACACAACTTTAGGTCTGACGATGACATTAACAAGAGAACGTGTTGGTCTCTCTTTCAGGTCAAACCCTGAAACATCCCAAATGTTCCAGAACTGACTATAAGATTTGACAGCAGAGACACCAAGCATGGAATCTGATATGTACTGAATGTATAATGTCCTTATACATCTCGCCCATAGGAGGGCGCTGTTGCCTACAGAAAGCCTTAGGCTTCTCAACCTCTGTATGTTGCGTTGTGACCCAGATGATCTTGCTGAGATAGAGTTTACCATTGAACCAAGATGCACACTGTCCTGTGTATATGTTTAGTAAGACTAGACACAAATAACACACATTATTAATAAGTTACATCCTCTCTTGGTCATGAGGTCAAACCATAAACATCACCAACATTCTCATGTTGAGGACGGTCAGTGAACAACACTTGTGTGATCAGTAACCTTGTGTGAGAGTCTGAAGACTAATGTCTAGGATTTAGCACAGCAGGCTAACACAGTCTTGTAGCATTCTGACCATCCAGATTCAAACCCAGTCTGGCATTTTCACACAGGATATGAAAAGCTATAGATTTGAATCCATTCTAATTCTATGTGAAAGGATGAGGTCTGCACACATGCATGCACGGCCACACACACACACACACACACACACACACACACACACACACACACACACACACACACACACACACACACACATGCACGCACAGTCACACACACACACACACACACACAGAAACACACTTAAAAACATTTATGACACAATGATGTCTCACCCCTCACTGCCAGCCAGCTCTCTGGTGACTCTCCTCTGTCAGAGTTGCTACACTTGTAGAATCCTTCATCTGACTCTGATGCTGCAGGGATGGTCATCTCTCCTGTACCCTCAGTCCTGATGAAGGATCCATTTTTATAGAAATCAGCTGGGAGGTCAGAGGAGGTTCCCCAAGATCTACAGCGCAGAGTCACAGCATCTCCCTCAGTCACAGGCAGGGCGGGGCTCTCCAGGATCACAGCACCATCTGTATACATTTGATAAAGCACTATAGATGTTACGGCTAAGATGTGATGGTAGAGCCTACTAGCCTAAACAATGGAGGTTAACATTGAAACTGTCTGAACAACGTGGTATGGAATGGAGGTGATGGACTTACCAGGCACTGTGATGTTGACAGCATTGCTGTACTCTCCTGACCCAGACTCACACCAGTACACTCCATCGTCAGAGGTGGATACAGAGCGGAGGGTGCAGTTGGGTCCAGTTGAAGATCCATCAGAGGGACACTCTGGAAACAATCTTCTCTCTGTGTACCTCTTCACTCTCCATCCAGTAGAGCTCCCCTGCACCTCACATCTCACTGAGACAGACTCATACCTAAAGAACTGAGCTCTGTTGGGACTGACGGTCAGAGAGGCTGGGGGTGACAGTTCTTAGAGAGAGAGAGAGAGAGCGGGGAGTAAGAGAGAGCAAGGGGGGGGGGGTGTCAGAGTTCAGACTGAGACAGGGTCAGAGTTCAGAGTTGAAGCAGCACATCAGTAACTCACCTGGTACCCAGAGGAGCTGACGATGGCTGGAGAATGTATAATAGACTGGGTCTCCTCTCCCAGCTCTACACACATACACCCCTCTGTGGTTCAGACCAACAGGGCTGACAGAGTAGGAGCCTTCAGCCCCAGGAACACTGTGTAGCAGCTCTAAGGAGTAACGCTGACCATC
>NW_028152571.1:92725-95225 GCF_951799395.1 Argentina silus | reverse complement strand
TGTGTGTGTGCGTGTGTGTGTGTGTCTGTGTGTGTGTGTGTCTGTGTGTCTGTGTGTGTGTGTGTGTGTGTGTGTGTGTGTGTGTGTGTGTGTGTGTGTGTGTCTGTCTGTCTGTCTGTCTGTCTGTCTGTCTGTCTCTCTGTCTGTCTGGTATAAAGGGTTTCAGGGTAATCTATCGTATTGCAGGAGGCTGCTGCACTCTGCTAAATACACCAAGGAATGAGTGTGTGTGTGTGTGTGTGTGTGTGTGTGTGTGTGTGTGTGTGTGCTCTCCTGAGAACACTTCCAGTCCCCCTGCAGTACCTCTCCCTGCCACTGCTCATGTCAAGACTTCAACTGTCTCCAAGCCTGAACAAAGGGCTCCCTCTGCTGCCCAAATGGAGGAAGACAATTAGTTGACAACATTACAACTAAGATGAGAGTCTCCCCTTGACTGAGTGCTTTGTTTTATTTTATTTTATTTCAGCTATAATTCCTAATAAAAGGTACAATAAGATCAATTATACATCAGGAAAACTTCACACAGTGGTAGAGAAAGGGAAGAAAAATGTTTTTCATTCATTTGTATGAATATTGTAAGAGAAAAGGGGGGGGGGGGGTGGGGGGACATCTCTCCTGTGAGGCTTGTGGTGCCAGATTCCATGGGGGAGGGGGGGGTTCCATTTGTGCGTGTGTTTTTACCTTTCTTGTGCCACAAAGGACAGTTTTCTTATCCTATCTTGGTTGAACTAATGTACAAAACGTCATTTTGTATTTGATACATATGTGATGTAGAATTATTGATGTCTGTTTGCTTTGTTTTACTTTATTTTAAGAGATAAAAGATAAATGAACCTTAATGAATAAATACATTACATTTTGAAACACGTTGTTGTATGTATGGTTATGATTTTAATGTCACTGGTGAACAAGAAACAAATGTCAACCTATTTCCTAAATAAACAATTACCAGCATTGCTCGTTAGTAACTGTTTGGTGTTGATAGTTGCTTCGTTGTAGCCTTGTTACCCTTCTGTAGAAAAGCAGCTCTTTCTGGACCTGAACACAACCTACAGACACACTCCGGTCCCTGTGATTAAGAACAGGCAAGTCATCTTCTCACCTACACACTGTGGACAAGGGTTAGGGTTAGTTTTATCTCTGCATTTGGGGTGAAATGTGGTTCTTTCTGGCATCGTGATCCTCTGGTAGTATTTAGATTTGACTGTTTGGTTTCCAGGAGGCTGTACAGTAACCATGGTGATGTTGCTCTGTGCTGCCCCCTTGCTGTGAGCGGTGCAGCAGGGAGGACAGACAGACCACCAGGTCAACGCCTCACTTCGGTGTTCACTGGACAGAATGAATGAATGAATGAATGAATGAATGAATGAATGAATGAATGAATGAATGAATGAATGAATGCATATTGTATTCATTTGTCAAGCCGCACTATCCCTACCCATTCTGTACAGGATTATATGATTATTTTCACGACTAGAAATAAATGAATAGATACATTAACACTGTGGCGATCGTGAGAAGCAGAGGCTTAATAGCTTTTAGTGAGTTTATTGTAATTTATACAACAGTACACAAAAGATTTCCTTAACTAACAAAACTAACATTGGGCCACTAAAACCAACAACACTCTGCCTACGGTTTTGCCCCGAACATTCACACTGCAGGGCATGAAGGGAACACAGCAGCAGCCAATAGCAGTAGCCTAAACAAAAGAACAACAATAGCCCCGCCCCTCGCCGGCGCTACAGTTGATAGTGTCATTGTGAGAACCCAGGAAGACAGGTTGCATTGGCAGTATCTCGGATGGTTGTCTAGGTAACAGTCTGTTGTCGTTAAGGAGCCTTGCTCCTCTTGGTCAGTGTTATATCGCCCTCTCTTGGTGAGAGTGTGATATTGAAACTATATTGACATTATTTGAATTTAAACTGTATAACAGATACCAATGAAAGTGAATGAGAAATGCACAGCAAATGGTCCTCAGAGGCAGGAGAAAGGGAGGAGGAGGTGAGTTTGAATGAAAGGACCACACATGTTCAGAGTAGTCAGTGTAGCCGCATCATTTATTCATGGTTTTGCTGGTGAGCTGTGTGTATTAAATTAGTTCTGCCCTATAGCCTGGTCCCAGACCTGTATGTGCTTTAGACTGGTCCTCTGACTGGTCCCAGACCTGTATGTGCTTTAGACTGGTCCTCTGACTGGTCCCAGACCTGTATGTGCTGTAGCCTGGTCCTCTGACTGGTCCCAGACCTGTATGTGCTGTAGCCTGGTCCTCTGACTGGTCCCAGACCTGTATGTGCTGTAGCCTGGTCCTCTGACTGGTCCCAGACCTGTATGTGCTGTAGCCTGGTCCCAGACCTGTATGTGCTGTAGCCTGGTCCTCTGACTGGTCCCAGACCTGTATGTGCTTTAGTTAACTCTTATCTCTGTCATCCCAAACATGGAGAATGATGTCATAGGAGTTGTTGGAGATGTACAGATCTGGGACCTGTCTACCTGTCTA
>NW_028152571.1:60225-87725 GCF_951799395.1 Argentina silus | reverse complement strand
CCCAGCTAAAGACCTCTTCACACCCACTACCCCCTTGTACAAGTTTCTCTGCTGTTAATAAAAAAAAAAATAAAAAAAAAAAAATATATTACTAGCATTGTGACTGCCTATGGCCCCTGGTCTGAGCATTGATAACTTTATCTGATGACTGATGGATAGATGATTCACTTACTTAAACAAATGTATTTGTTGTAAGTCGCTTTGGATAAAGGCGTCTGCTAAATGCCATACATGTAAATATGTATAAAGCCATCCAGAGACAACATTACACTGGTCAACAATCCTGTTCTCTCCCTCTCAGAAAGCACTGCCTGCTGCTGGGTAGCTTCCCTGCTCTGGACAGGAAGAGGAGGGGCTGAAAGAAGCTTCCGAACCACCCGAAGGACAATGCCATGGGAACCAGGTGACAGGAAATCATCTTGTCCGATATACGACCTACCAACGCAAGAACAGCAATGACTGGAGTGTAAGAAACCACCAGAGTGATCTGGATGAACACTACCGTGACAAACGCTCTCCTTTTGGTCTGGTTCATCGCTCCCTCCCCCGCCTCCCTCCTCCTATCCCCCTCTCCCTCCCTCCTCATCTCCCTCTCTCCGTCTCCGGGTGGCGGGCGCCTCAGGACCCTGAGGATGGACAGACTGCAGAAGGAGTCCACGGCCAGCAGAGGAACATAGATGGTCGACGTGAAAAATATGTGCTGGAAGTAGACCAGGACAGCACACACCAGGATGGTCAGCAGCCAGACCACGCCCAGACACACCGACTTATACCTGGGGGCCCTGTACCTGCAATGACAGAGGGAAGGAATAGACAGATCATAGGATGACATATGGAAGGAATAGACAGATCATAGAGAAGGAATAGACAGATCATAGGATGACATAGAGAACGAATAGACAGATCATAGAGAAGGAATAGACAGATCATAGAGAAGGAATAGACAGATCATAGGATGACATAGAGAAGGAATAGACAGATCATAGGATGACATAGAGAAGGAATAGACAGATCATAGGATGACAGAGAAGGAATAGACAGATCATAGGATGACATAGAGAAGGAATAGACAGATCATAGGATGACATAGAGAAGGAATAGACAGCTCATAGGATGACATAGAGAAGGAATAGACAGGTCATGGTGGTGCATAGTAAAGTGTTGCAGGTAAAGGCACCTTACGCTGTACCAGTACTAGTAATTACACAGTAATAACAAGACTGCACAGTAAACTGTTACAGGTGAAGGTAGCATACCTGAGGTAGGTGATGGGATGCACCACAGCCAGGTATCTCTCCACACACACCAGACACAGTATCAGGGGCCTGCCGATGAGGACTATGCCAGAGAAAAACGCCAATGGATAGAACACATTGTAACTACGCAACACAAACAAGTTCAGGTTGTAGAGGACGCTGATGACAGGGACACACACGAGCTCCATACATGCCAGGTTGAGGCTGAGGATCTCCGAGGGGGGGATAGCAGCCCCCCCGGCCCCCCATGCCCCCCCCAGGATCAGCCCCAGCACCCAGGTGTTGGTGGGGAGACCCAGCAGGAGGTCCAGAACTATGGTAGCAGACAGGAACCAGAACCCCTCCTGTCTGTCCCCACACCTGGTCAACCACATCTGGTGTAGGGTGAGCATGGGGGAGGGGGAGGGGGAGGTCATGGAGGTGTTGTCCACTGGGGGATGGACAGTGGTCTGATCCTCATTGGTCAGGTTGGTCCAGGCTGCAGCCATAGCTAAATCTGCGGAAAGACCGAGAAGGAGGAGTCAGTGATGTCATAAAACCCTCATCGAGGGACACAAGACAACTTTGTTTTAAATTAAAAAATGTTTATAAATGTTATAATAATAATAATAATAATAATAATGATAATAATAATTGTTATTATTGTTATTGTTATTATTATTGTTGTTATTATTATTATTATTATTATTAATAATAATAGTAATGGTAATCATAATAATCAAAATATATATTTCTTTTTTACCAGCTATGTTTTATAACATGTTGAAATGCATGGTCCTCCCATAGAAGACAGTTGCATATTTGTTCTTCCTCCCTCTGCTGCTCTATAACCAACCTCTCTATAACCAACCTCTCTCTCTATAACTGACCAATCTCTCTATAACTGACCTCTCTCTCTATAACTGACCTCTCTCTCTATAACTGACCTCTCTCTATAACCAACCTCTCTCTCTATAACTGACCTCTCTCTATAACTGACCTCTCTCTCTATAACTGACCTCTCTCTCTATAACTGACCTCTCTCTATAACTGACCTCTCTCTCTATAACTGACCTCTCTCTATAACCAACCTCTCTATAACCAACCTCTCTATAACCAACCTCTCTCTCTATAACTGACCTCTCTCTCTATAACTGACCTCTCTATAACTGACCTCTCTCTCTATAACTGACCTCTCTATAACTGACCTCTCTCTATAACTGACCTCTCTATAACTGACCTCTCTCTATAACTGACCTCTCTCTCTATAACTGACCTCTCTATAACTGACCTCTCTCTATAACTGACCTCTCTCTCTATAACTGACCTCTCTCTCTATAACTGACCTCTCTATAACTGACCTCTCTCTATAACTGACCTCTCTCTCTATAACTGACCTCTCTCTATAACTGACCTCTCTCTATAACTGACCTCTCTCTCTATAACTGACCTCTCTATAACTGACCTCTCTCTATAACTGACCTCTCTCTCTATAACCAACCTCTCTATAACCGACCTCTCTCTCTATAACTGACCTCTCTATAACTGACCTCTCTCTCTATAACTGACCTCTCTCTATAACCAACCTCTCTATAACCAACCTCTCTCTATAACCAACCTCTCTATAACCAACCTCTCTATAACCAACCTCTCTCTATAACCAACCTCTCTATAACCAACCTCTCTCTATAACTGACCTCTCTCTCTATAACCTCTCTCTCTATAACTGACCTCTCTGTAACCAACCTCTCTCTCTATAACTGACCTCTCTGTAACCGACCTCTCTTTATGAACGTGTTTCTTCTCTTTATAAGGGTTAGGGTTAGGGTGTTTCTTCTCTCTTTATAAGGGTTAGGGTTAGGGTGTTTCTTCTCTTTATAAGGGTTAGGGTTAGGGTGTTTCTTCTCTCTTTATAAGGGTTAGGGTTAGGGTTAGGGTTAGGGTTAGGGTGTTTCTTCTCTTTATAAGGGTTAGGGTTAGGGTTAGGGTGTTTCTTCTCTTTATAAGGGTTAGGGTTAGGGTGTTTCTTCTCTCTTTATAAGGGTTAGGGTTAGGGTTAGGGTTAGGGTTAGGGTGTTTCTTCTCTCTTTATAAGGGTTAGGGTTAGGGTTAGGGTGTTTCTTCTCTCTTTATAAGGGTTAGGGTTAGGGTGTTTCTTCTCTCTTTATAAGGGTTAGGGTTAGGGTTAGGGTGTTTCTTCTCTCTTTATAAGGGTTAGGGTTAGGGTTAGGGTTAGGGTGTTTCTTCTCTCTTTATAAGGGTTAGGGTTAGGGTGTTTCTTCTCTTTATAAGGGTTAGGGTTAGGGTGTTTCTTCTCTTTATAAGGGTTAGGGTTAGGGTTAGGGTGTTTCTTCTCTCTTTATAAGGGTTAGGGTTAGGGTTAGGGTTAGGGTGTTTCTTCTCTCTTTATAAGGGTTAGGGTTAGGGTTAGGGTGTTTCTTCTCTTTATAAGGGTTAGGGTTAGGGTGTTTCTTCTCTTTATAAGGGTTAGGGTTAGGGTTAGGGTGTTTCTTCTCTCTTTATAAGGGTTAGGGTTAGGGTTAGGGTTAGGGTGTTTCTTCTCTCTTTATAAGGGTTAGGGTTAGGGTTAGGGTGTTTCTTCTCTCTTTATAAGGGTTAGGGTTAGGGTTAGGGTTAGGGTGTTTCTTCTCTCTTTATAAGGGTTAGGGTTAGGGTTAGGGTGTTTCTTCTCTTTATAAGGGTTAGGGTTAGGGTTAGGGTTAGGGTGTTTCTTCTCTCTTTATAAGGGTTAGGGTTAGGGTTAGGGTTAGGGTTAGGGTTAGGGTTAGGGTGTTTCTTCTCTCTTTATAAGGGTTAGGGTTAGGGTGTTTCTTCTCTCTTTATAAGGGTTAGGGTTAGGGTTAGGGTGTTTCTTCTCTTTATAAGGGTTAGGGTTAGGGTTAGGGTTAGGGTGTTTCTTCTCTCTTTATAAGGGTTAGGGTTAGGGTTAGGGTGTTTCTTCTCTCTTTATAAGGGTTAGGGTTAGGGTTAGGGTGTTTCTTCTCTCTTTATAAGGGTTAGGGTTAGGGTTAGGGTGTTTCTTCTCTCTTTATAAGGGTTAGGGTTAGGGTTAGGGTTAGGGTGTTTCTTCTCTCTTTATAAGGGTTAGGGTTAGGGTGTTTCTTCTCTCTTTATAAGGGTTAGGGTTAGGGTTAGGGTGTTTCTTCTCTCTTTATAAGGGTTAGGGTTAGGGTTAGGGTTAGGGTTAGGGTGTTTCTTCATACCCTGCTGTCTTAGTAGCGTCTCTTTTGCTGCGGTGTCTGACAAGTTCCGAAAACTCTCTGTCTGTAAAGCCTCCGCAGCTAAAATTAAATATTTTGATTTTTTGTTTTGATATTTTTTATTAAAAAATAATAATACTATTTTGTATTGATTGGTGTTTTTCTAAGTCTCCTAACAGGGCTATTTATATGGTTAATTTAACTAGGATATCATGCTTTAAGAGGTATCTTTGTACCTGACAGCAGACGTTTGCCTCCTTGGGGCAGGACCAGAATAGATGATGTATTGATTCTGCTTCTTCTCTCTCTGTACAACCTACATAGTGTTGAATGTTCAATGCCATAAAATGTTTGTGTGTGCGACCGACCAGGGTCTCTCACATGTAAGACATGTGACTAACAGTAGCCTGCCGAGCTAAAGCCTAGGCTTAGCTAGAGGAGCGAACGCATGTCTTCAGTGTCTCAGGCAAGGTTATTGGAAAGTGGTTCCAAACCACCTCCACTACATGTGTAGACTAGACAGGAGAGAACATGGATGTTGATACTGCTGTTTCCCAACTCTGACCAGGCTTTATTCAGTAGAAAAGTGCTTTTGGTGGTTTAGGACATGTTGGATCTCGTAAACTTTGAAATGTCCAACTTCAAAACTCGTAGAAAGACAATACCCAATCTTCCCACTTAAAGAATATCAGAATCAACCAATAGAAAGCTCTACGGAAATGACCCAGAGGTTCTGAATTTCTGACCTGTCATGAATGCACCATATACAGTATCAATCTCATAGAGATTTAATACATCTAGAAATGCAGCCAGATACAAATACTGTTAAATCTAATATAAAATGATGATAAAAGTGCTGATTTGGAAGCAACAGTTGTAAATTACCATTGTCAGTGCTCTATTCCAATTCATATATTTAAATGTTTTTATTCATAATTGACTAGTACTTTTAGACAAATTTCAGATTCAGAACTTTGATAATATTGTATCTGTTTCAATTGTGCAAGGTTGAAATATAATTTAAAAAATAACTCACACACCTTGATGCATCGACCGATCCGACTTCACTGACTCTGGCTTCTCTGCCTGTCATGAACTCAGACACACCTACTAATGTTTATTTTAAACAAACGACTGAGTGTCACCCCAGGTGTATGCTACTGTGACCAAAAAGCAATGAGAGAGAGAGAGAGAGAGAGAGAGAGAGAGAGAGAGGGAGAGAGAGAGAGAGAGAGAGAGAGAGAGAGAGAGAGAGAGAGAGACAGAGAGAGGGAGAGAGAGAGAGAGAGGGAGAGAGAGACAGAGAGAGAGGGAGAGAGAGAGAGAGAGTGAGAGAGAGAGAGGGAGAGAGAGAGAGAGAGGGAGAGAGAGACAGAGAGAGAGGGAGAGAGAGAGAGAGAGTGAGAGAGAGAGGGAGAGAGAGGGAGACCTCTGGCCAATTCATAAAGGTGCTGGTTTCAACTTCAATGTGCTTTAGTAGGTCACGCTAAAGTTTAGTTGGATAGGCTACAGAATCTATCCTCTTTCTGTTTGTATAATGAATACAGATATAGCAATGCTCATGTCTGTCTTTTCACCACTCCAGCATAGACCACTCAGAAGAGAAAGAATCTCAGTGAGACAAGTACAATTCAATTCAATTAAGCTTTATTGGCCTGACAGGTAAAACTAAACCAACATTGCCAAAAGTAATCGAATATCAATAATGATATGGATAAAATATCAATTCTTCTATCCATAGTTCTGGAATATCCCTGACCCTTAGAGACTGGCTGGGGACCGTGACAGATGAAAGATTACAGCATCATTATGGAAATGTGCATTCACCTGTCCACGCCCCAGTCAAATGAACACCTGTCTGTCAAAGTCTGCTGATCAGCAGCTTAATCATATTTTGTGTTGTATGTTATGATATATTGAGCCTGTTTATTGAGAAAGTACATTCCTTAGATTTGTCAGATTTGTGATACCAATACGGAGACAACTGAAAGTGTCCTTGACTCCGTATCAAACATTCACATTAGAGAAATTCTGAACAGTTGTTGTGATTATGAACAGTTCTGCAATGTTTCCATGACTATCCAACAATCGAGGCCAAGTGGTTTTGTCAAAATGTAGTCTTTAAACTTACTTTTAGCACATAAATCATGTGTATACAATAGTGTGTGTGTGTGTGTGTCTCTGTGTGTGTGTGTGTGTGTGTGTGTGTGTGTGTGTGTGTGTGTAGGAACCCCTGACACGACCAGTGACAAAGCATGATGGCTTGAATGGGAAATGTGGCAAGTATGAGCCCCACCCACCCCAGACTGAGCAGCCACACCACCCCAGACTGAGCAGCCACACCACCCCAGACTGAGCAGCCACACCACCCCAGACTGAGCAGCCACACCACCCCAGCCACGGCACACCTGTACCTGGGAGCCCTCAGACGGAGGAAGGCTACAGGCTGGAGCACGGCCAGGTAGCGCCTCATACAGGTGCAGCAGTGGAACAGCAGTCTCCCTGAGATGCTAAGGCTGTTAGCGAGCATAGAGACTGGTATCAGGGTGTCTAAGTTCAGGTGGTTGTCAAAGATGCTGCACAGCAGAGAGGCGATGTTGACGATCTCCTGAACCAATGTTGGTCACCCTCAAACAGAACAGGCTTTCAATGTTGTTCATATTCTGTTTTTTTGTTTGGGAGCAACCGGATTATCTAACAAGGAGATGAGCCGTAGGTTTATATTAATTGATGCTCTAGTTGTACGAGAATCTTGGTTGCAATTAGGATCATGTCACACCTGTATCTAATTTAACAATGAGTCATCTCATTTAGAATGTTGGTTGCAATTAGGATCATGTCACACCTGTATCTAATTTAACAATGAGTCATCTCATTTAGAATCTTGGTTGCAATTAGGATCATGTCACACCTGTATCTAATTTAACAATGAGTCATCTCATTTAGAATGTTGGTTGCAATTGACTCAAAGGATTTAACACAGATTGAACTATGATGATCATCTAACACAAAGATCATCTCTCCTGGTCCTGGAGAGCCTTTCTGATGCAGTGTTTTATTCCAGCTCAGTACTGACACACCTGATTCAGCTCATCAAGGTGTTGGGGATGCAGTTCAGTATTAGTTCAATCAGGTGTGACAGCACTTGGCTGGGACGAACACCTGGACCCACATGGGCTGTGTTCCAAAATGCGTTCTTGCACTCTATCTACTTGGTATATGCTCTAGATAGAGTGAAAGAATGCATTTTGGAACACAGCCATGGACCCACTGCGACTCTCCAGGACCAGGATTGAGGATTATTGATCTGTCGTGGAGCACACAACATCAATCATAAAAAGGGGGAAAAGCTGCTTTTAGCTATTGTGATGCTCTTTAAGCTCTATTTCTAGGCTTTCAGTGTCAAATGAATGAACAAATGAATGATTTAACTAATTAATTCATCCTTCCATCAATTCATTTATTCAATGAAAACAAGCAACATCACTGCTCTACCTGGTCTATTTCTATGCCTGCATGAATTTTGCAGGGGGACATCCCTGACCAGCAAAGTGATGTTGAATATCCGAATTGGTTGAAATTTGGTTAGGGTTAGGAGTAAGAATAAGGTTAAAGGGTTTGGTTAAGGTCAGGGTCAGTTTTAGGTTTCAATGGGCTGCTGGTCAGGGGATGTAGCAGAGAGACAGGGCAGCTTGCCCAGTCTGAACAGGTAGAGGAGAGGCGTTACGCAGCTGCCAAGGATCGACACAGCCAGAGCCCCAGCGATGAACTGACAGTGAATGACCTCAGAAACACGTCCTTTGGTGGCCAACGTGGCGATGAAAGGAACGTAGTTGACCACCAACATGACCTGGATGATCGCCACCGTGACAAACGCCTTCCTCTTCATCTGAGTCATCCCCCTCTCCTTCTTTCTGTCGCCGGGTGGAGGGGGATGGAGGACCCTGATGATGGACAGACTGCAGAAGGAGTCGATGGCAAGTAGAGGGAGGAAACACCCACAGATGACCCACTTGGGAGGGTAGTTCAAGTAGACCCAGGAGACGACAAAGGTGATCAAACACACCACAACCAAACAGCTCAGCCTGTAGCGAAGAGCCTTGAACCTGGACAGAGAGAGAAGAGAGGGAGAGAGGGAGAGAGAAGAGAGGGAGAGAGGGAGAGAGAGAGAAAGAGAGAGAGAGAGAGAGAGAGAGAGACACACACACAGAGAGATTGATAGATAGAGTGAGAGAGGGCGAGAAGGAGGAGAGAGGAGCGATAGAGGACAGGGGAGGGGGTGTGGGTGTGGAGTTTACCTGAGGTAGGTGAAGGGATGCACCACAGCCAGATATCTCTCCACACACACCAGACACAGCACCAGGGGCCTGCTGAAGATCACCTGGCCGGTCAGGTACATTATCGCTGCAAACACAGACCTACTATGCCACAGGAAGCGGTTGATGAAGGAGAGGGGCGGGACCAGGGAGAAGAGCAGCTGCATGAACGCCAGGGTGAGGGGGAAGATGTCCGAGGAGGGCAGGGCACCAGCGACCTTCCGCCAACTAAAAAAAGCCATTGGTTTGAACAATGAAAGAAGCATTGTTGGAGTCTACTTCAGTTCCATTGCAAAGTGGATTGAATCCTAGAATTAGAATGTGTAGAATCATGGTAATATGAATGTATGTGTTCTAGAACATTTACCCTGTGAGGATGAGCCAGGCCATGTATGCATTGGAGGGAAGCCCCAGGAGGAACTCCAGGATTAGGGAGGTGAACAGGACCCCCAGACCTGCAGAGAGACCCTGGTCCCCATAGTCACACTGAGCCCAGTAGTACCAATTAGGAGGGGAGTCCAGAGAGGAGTTCACCTCCGTAGAGTTGACTACTGAAGAGTTCATACTGAGAGAGAGAGAGAGAGAGAGAGAGTGAGTGTGTGTGTGAAAACATTTATGACTCACTTTACTGTCGATATTCTCAGCTTTTATTTGACTTATTTGATTTATGCATAGTCCCCCTATTTTAGGGTACCCAAAAGTAATGGGACAGATTCATCAAATGTCCAAATTAAGCACTCATGTTTAGTATTTGGTGGACAATCAATCCCTTGCATGCAATAACTGCCTGAAGTCTGCGACCCATTGACCCTATCAGACACTTGGTATCTTCTCTGGTTCATGATAATATTAATCTTATCTGTCCACATTACCTTTTTCCAGATGTCTATTGGTTTTTTAAGTACTTTTTAGCAAACTGTAACCTGAGGAGAACTAACGGTATGCACCTTGCTGTGAAGCGTCTGTAGTTCATCTGGTGACGTATTCTGCGGATGGTCGTCTCTGACACATTCACGCCTACCTCCTGGAGAGTGTTCCTGATCTGTGGGACAATTGTTTTGGTGTTGTTCTTAATTATGGTGAGCATTCTTTGGTCAGCCACTGTAGAAGTCTTCCTTGGCCTATCAGTTTGCGATTGATTAGATTAGATTAGATTAGATTAGATTCAACTTTATTGTCATTGTGCAGAGTACAAGTACAGAGACAACGAAATGCAGTTAGCGTCTAACCAGAAGTGCAAAATAGCAGAAAGTGCAATGAACAGTATTTACAGGTAGTGCAATATATGATCAGTAGTAGTGCAGTATAATATAGTATAGTATAAGCAGTATATATAGCAGTGCAGTATAGCAGTATGTGAGTAGCAGTAGCATTATAGCAGAATAAATAGTTACAGTATGAGCAGTGTAGCAGCATATGAGCTGTATAGGTAATGCAGTCTAGCAGTATATATGTATTAACAGTAACATGAGGTAGATGCAGAATAAATATAAATATGGAATGCCGTATAAACAGTATAAACAAGTATCTACAGTATGTGCAGTAGTATTAAAGAAATATAGGAAAATATAGGATATGTGCATTATGTGCATTATGAACAGTATGAACAGTATGGACAGGTATGTACAGAAGAGCAGTGGTATTGAGTAAGAGCAGGGGAGGGGAGTAATAGTGCAATAGTGCAATTGTCCGGGTGGGGGGGGGGGGGGGGGGGGTTGCGGGGGTAGTAGGTTGTCAGGTAGGTGTAGTGTTCGTGTTCAGCAGGGTGACAGCCGCAGGGAAGAAGCTGCCTCTGAACCTACTGGTTCGGGTGCGGAGAGACCTGTAGCGCCTCCCGGAGGGGAGTGGGGTGAAAAGTCTATGGTTGGGGTGAGAGATGTCCTTGACGATGCTGCGTGCCTTACGCAAGCATCGTTTGCCCTGGACAGCCTCGATGGAGGGGAGTGAGGAACCGGTGATGCGTTGGGCAGTTTTCACCACCCTCTGCAGTGCTTTCCGGTCCGATGCCGAGCAGTTGCCATACCATACTGTGACACAGTTGGTAAGGATACTCTCGATGGTGCAGCGGTAGAAGTTCACCAGGATCTGAGGAGATAGATGGACCTTCTTTAGTCTCCTCAGGAAGAAGAGACGCTGGTGAGCCTTCTTTATCAGGGTGGAGGTGTTGAGGGTCCAGGAGAGGTCCTCAGAGATGTGGACACCCAGAAACTTGAAGCTGGTGACTCGCTCCACCTCAGTCCCGTTGATGAGGATGGGGGTGTGTGCGCCAGCTTTAGACTTCCTGAAGTCCACAATGAGTTCTTTGGTCTTCTTGGTGTTGAGAGCCAGGTTATTGTCGTTGCACCACACTGTTAGGTGCTGGACCTCCTCCCTGTAGGCCGACTCATCGTTGTTGCTGATGAGACCGATCACCGTTGTGTCGTCTGCAAACTTAACAATGGTGTTTGAGCCATGTACAGGTGTGCAGTCGTAGGTGAAGAGGGAGTAAAGGAGGGGGCTCAGCACACAGCCTTGTGGAACGCCGGTGTTCAGGGTGAGGGTTGAGGAGGTGTGGTTGTGAAGCCTAACAGACTGCGGCCTGTTGGTCAGGAAGTCTAGAATCCAGTTGCAGAGGGAGGGGTTGATGCCCAGTTGCCTGAGTTTGGAGATCAGTTTGGAGGGGATGATGGTGTTGAATGCTGAGCTGAAGTCAATAAACAGCATTCTCATGATGAGCTCACCAGTGCTTTTTTTTCTTCTTTTTAATGATGTAAAGTTCTTAAAACGCTCTATCTGAATAGCCTCCACAGATTTTAAGCTGAAAATAAATGTTTTGAAGAAAATAATAATACTATTTTGTATTGATTGGCAGTGTTTTTCCAAGTCTCCTAACAGTGCTATTTGTAGGGTTAATTTAACTTAATAATCATGCTTTAAGAGATATTTGTTTCTATTGATCTATTGATTCCACTTCTTCTCTCTCCACACAGCCTACATAGGGGTGAATGTTCAATGCCATAAAATGTTTGTGTTTGCGACTGACCAGGGTCTCCCACATGTAAGACATGTGACTAACAGTAGCCTGTCAAGCTGAAGCCGAGACTTAGCGAGAGGAGCGAATGCATGTCTTCAGGGTCCCAGACAAGGTTATTGGTTACAGGAGAGTGGTTCAAACCACCTCCACTACATGTATAGACTAGACAGGAGAGAACATGGATGTTGATACTGCTGTTTCCCAACTCTGACCAGGCTTTATTCAGTAGGAAAGTGCTTTTGGTGGGTTCAGGACATCCTTCCTTAAGAAATCCTAAACTCAGACATTTCTGACATTGAAACTCGTTGTACAAAGATGATACCCGAGTTTCCTATTCAGAGAGTATCAGAATCAACCAATATGAAGCTTTCTGCAAATATTTCATATTCATTTTAAATCAGAGATTTTGATGTTACGGTCCCTCCCCCTAACCAACCCTCTGGCACCACCTCGAGGCCACGGCGATCATCGCTGGAGCACCCAGACCCCAGTCGACAGCGCACCTGTTCCCTATCCCCAATCAGCACACCTGCGACCCATTCCCAATCACCCACCTAGAAGAACACTGCCCGGTCATCACTCCAGTGCCAGAACGTACTGTAACCACACGGTGATCTTTGTGTATCTTCACTACGACGCTTCTAGTCATCCCGAGTTCCAGAATTATTTTTTATTTGGCCAAGTATATTTGCACATACAGAAAATTGACTTGGTGAGGTTGCTGCGTGGACATAAAAAACAAATTTGCGAAGTATTAACAAAAACAACACATTTACAAAAAAGAGCTGCAGAACAATACATCTTGTAGGCACAAGATGCTGTTCCTTGTGTTTTGTCTTTTCCCTTGTGACTCACCTCGTTCTCCTGTGCCCCTCCAGAACCCTCGTCTTCCTCGGATTCCCCTCCTCTGCCCATCCACAGACCTAGCCCCTACCCCCTCTTCACTACTGGACCTCCCTGCTACCGACCCCTGGACGAACCCCGACTACTCCCCACGGATTACCCCACGGCGCCTTTTCCCTCTCCCGAACACTGGACCTCCCGCTATCGACCTCGGACCGGACCCCGACGACCTCCCTCGGATTATCCTTCTCTCCACCACCCCTCTCCCTTTATTATTATTATTAATATTATTGTTATTATTATTATTATTATTATTAAATACGCCTTCGGGCTAAACCCTACCCTCTCTGTGTGCCGTCATTTGGTTCCGCAGACTTTCTAGTGTAACATTTGAAAGTGAACTGAGAAATGTGAGTTCGTGCTACATTGTTTTTACATAACAAAAGCATGAAAAAATAATTTCAGTACAACTTTAACTTAAATAAAGTGATGATAAAAGTCATGATTCAGAAGTAAAACCTCTAAATTACGATAAATCCTCTATAGCTCTATTCCAAATGTATAGATTTTAATGTTTTTGTTCATAATCGAATAGTACTTTTAAACACATTTCAGATTCAGAACTTTGATAAATCTGTATTTGTTTCAATTGTGCAACAGTACAAATACAATTGTAACATAACTCACACACCTTGACTTACTGACCGGTCCAACTTCTCCGACTTCTGTATTTGTTTGAAGAAACGTTGTAGAACTGTTCATCATCTCAAGAACTGTTCAGAATGTCTCTAATGTGAATGATTGGCGAGGAGTCGAGGACACTTTCACTTGTATTCATATTGGTAATGCAAATCAGACCTTTGCAGAGGCAGGCTCAATATATCATTACACACAAAATGAAATATGATCAAGCTGTTGATCAGCAGGTTTGGACAGACAGGTGTTCATTTGACTGGGGCATGGGCACATACAGTATGAATGCACATTTCCCTAATGATGGTGTAATGGTTCATCTGTGACAGTCCAGCCAGTCTCTAAGGGACTAGAGATAGGATAGAAGACAATGGAAAGTTAATATAAATTCTACTAGTAGATCATGTCTGTCCACTGCACTATAATGTGACATTTTTGCTCTTATGAATGTATTGTTTTCTGTAGCCTATATATTAAAAAAGCTTATTTTAGTTAAGATTCTTTCTCTTCTGAGTGGTCTATGATGTGGTGGTGAAGTGATAGAATCAAGCATTGCCATATCTTAATTAAATATACAGTCATGAGAAAAAATTAGGACACCCTATGAAAACCTTTGTCTTCTTCAACATATTCAAACATATGGACATTTGATATTCATTTGAACAATATTGAAAAATTGAGGTAATATAACTAAACAAATACAACTGAAACAAATTATTTAAAAAATTATTGGTAAAATGTAATTAATAGAAATGCAATCTTCTTGTGAGGAAAAAGTTAGGACACCCCTACATTTAGTTCCACTTAAAATGCCTAAAATTATAATAAAGAGCACCACATCAGGTGCAAATGATTAGAACATCGTTACAGAGGATTTTGGAGGAGCCTGTCCTATTTAAACCTCAGATATTTAGTTTGGTTTGCTCTTGATTGTTGAAGTGAGTTGCATCACCATGGCGAGATCAAAAGAGCTCTCTGAGGCCTTCAGAAGAAAAATTGTAGATGCATATGAGTCTGGGAAGGGATATAAAAAGATCTCCAAACTATTCGAAATTGGCCATTCCACTGTCCGGAAAATAATTTACAAGTGGAGAACATTTAAAACCACCACCAACATGGCCAGGTCAGGCCGCCCAAGCAAGTTCAGCCTAAGAGCTGACCGAAAGATGCTTAAAGAAGTCTCCAACAATCCCAGAATGTCATCACGAGACCTACAGGTATCTCTTGCCACAATTGATGTCAAAGTACATGCATCCACCATAAGAAAGAGACTGAACAAGTTTGCATTACATGGGAGGTGTGCAAGGAGGAAACCCCTGCTGTCAAAAAAAAACATCAGGGCAAGACTAAAGTTTGCCAGAGAACACCTAGAGAAAGACCAGAACTTCTGGAACAATGTGCTTTGGACAGATGAATCCAAAGTTGAACTATTTGGGCACAGTAAGAGTAGACATGTTTGGCGCAAAACCAAGACAGCATTTGAGAACAAGAACCTCATACCAACTGTGAAGCATGGGGGTGGAAATGTCATGGTTTGGGGCTGCTTTTCTGCAGCAGGGCCTGGTCAGCTCACCATCATAGAATCCACTATGAATTTTGTATTGTATCAGAGGGTGCTTGAGGAAAATGTGAGACCATCTGTTCGAAAGTTGAAGCTGAAGCAGATGTGGACCATGCAACATGACAATGACCCAAAACATTCCAGTAAATCTACCAAGGAATGACTCAAGAAAAATAAATTGAGAGTTCTGGAATGGTCAAGTCAAAGCCCGGATCTTAATCTTATTGAGATGCTGTGGATTGATTTGAAACTGGCTGTGCATGCAAGACACCCCTCGAACATCACACAGCTGAAAGAATTCTGCAAGGAGGAGTGGGAAAAACTTTCTCCCAATTGATGTCAGAGACCTGTAGACAGTTATAAGAAACGTCTAATTGAGGTTATTTCAGCAAAGGGGGGCAATACTAGCTATTAGGGCATAGGGTGTCCTAACCTTTTCCTCAGTAGGAATTGGCATTATTGTTAATTTTTCGTTAAATAAATGATTACAAAGTTACATTTTCATAGTTTTTTGTTCAATTACATCCCCTTTATCTATAGACATTGTTAGAAAGAAGATAACATATTGATATGTCCATATTTTTAAGAGAATAACTTAATATTTTGGGGGGTGTCCTAACTTTTTCTCATGACTGTATGTAGAAAACAGCAGAAAGAGGATAGATACTGTGGACCTATACAACTAAACTGTACCGTGACCTAATAATGCATATTGAATACAGTTGAAACCATCAACTTCATAAAATGGCCATGAAGTATTTTGTAGACCATTTTACATCTCTCTCTCTCTCTCTCTCTCTCTCTCTCTCTCTCAAGATTCAAGATTCAAGATTCTTTATTTGTCACGTACATACAAGTATACAGTGAAATGCAAAAATGACAGTGCCACAGAGTAGTGCAACAATAAGTTTTAAAATAGAATAAAATAAAATAAAATAGAAATAATAAAAAATATAAGCAGTATAAACAGTATAAGCAGTATAAACAGCGGTGAAGCAATGTACACAATGCTATGTACACAGTCAGTCACACACACACGCACAAAGAAACACACAATCTCTCTCCCCGCCACCCCCCCCCCCCCCTCTCTCTCTCTCCATTGCATTCTAGTCACAGGAGCACCTGAGTTCCTCACAGACACAGACAGTAGATGGGGAGTGCAGTGGGTGACTTCAAGCAAATACAGAAGTCGGAGAAGTTGGATCGGTCAGTAAGTCAAGGTGTGTGTGTTATGTTACAATTGTATTTGTACCAATGCACAATTGAAGCAGATACAGATTTATCAAAGTTATGACTCTGAAATGTGTCAAAAAGTACTATTTGATCATGAATGAAAACATTTAAATCTATACGTTTGCAGTAGAGCATGGACTTTTAGAGCTTTTACTTCAGAATCAGCACTTTTCATCATCACTTTACATAAGATTTAACAGTGTTTGTATCTGGCTACGTTTCTAGATGTAATTAATCAATATGAGAAATGTCTGAGTTTACGAGTTCCGACATGTCCTGAACCCACCAAAACAATCTACTGAATAAAGCCTGGTCGGAGTTGGGAAACAGCAGTATCAACATCCATGTTCTCTCCTGTCTAATCTACACATGTAGCGGAGGTGGTTTGGAACCACTCTCCGGTAACCAATAACCTTGCCTGAGACACTGAAGACATGCGTTCGCTCCTCTAGCTAAGCCTAGGCTTTAGCTCGGCAGGCTACTGTTAGTCACATGTCTTACATGTGAGAGACCCTGGTCGGTCGCACACACAACATTTTATGGCATTGAACATTCAACACTATGTAGGTTGTACAGAGAGAGAAGAAGCAGAATCAATACATCATCTATTCTGGTCCTGCCCCAAGGAGGCAAACGTCTGCTGTCAGGTACAAAAATACCTCTTAAAGCATGATATCCTAGTTAAATTAACCATATAAATAGCCCTGTTAGGAGACTTAGAAAAACACAGCCAATCAATACAAAATAGTATTATTATTTTCGTAAAGAAACAAACATTGTCAGCTTAATATCTGTGGAGGCTTTACAGATAGAGACCCCACAGCAAAACGAACAAATGGCAGATTATAAAGAAAGCAGTGAGCAGCAGAGGGATGGGATTGTTCTATGAGAGTACCATGTCAATTATCATGTTATACAACATAGCTGGTAAATTAGTTTTTTATTGGTTTGTTTATGAATAAATAATAATAATTAAAGAGTTGTGGTGGGCAACAAAAAAAAACATTTTTTGACAACACTGACTCCTCCTTCTTTGTCTTTCAGCAGACTTAGCTATGGCTCCAGCCTGGACCAACCTGACCAATGAGGATAACACCACTCTCCATCCCCCAGTGGACAACACCTCCATGACCTCCCCCTCCCCCTCCCCCATGCTCACCCTAGGCCAGTTGTGGTTGACCGGGTGTGGGGACAGACAGGAGGGGTCCTGGGTCCTGTCTGCTACCCTGGTTCTGGAGCTCCTGCTGGGTCTCCCCACCAACACCTGGGTGCTGGGGCTGATCCTGGGGGGGGCATGGGGGGCCGGGGGGGCAGCTATCCCCCCTTCGGAGATCCTCTCCCTCAACCTGGCGTGTATGGAGCTGCTGTGTGTCCCTGTCATCAGCGTCCTCTACAACCTGAACCAGTTTGTGTGGCGTAGCTATGATGTGTTCGTTGGAATGTCATTCTTCTTTGGCTTCGTCTTCGCCGGCAGGCCCCTGATGCTGTGTCTGGTGTGTGTGGAGAGATACCTGGCTGTGGTGCATCCCATCACCTACCTCAGGTATGCTACCTTCACCTGTAACAGTTGACTGTGCAGTGTTGTTATTACTGTGTAATTACTAGTATTAGTACAATGAAAAAGTGCAGTACCTTTAATGTAAGGTACCTTTACCTGCAACACTTTACTGTGCACCACCATGACCTGTCTATTCCTTCTCTATGTCATTCTATGAGCTGTCTATTCCTTCTCTATGATCTGTCTATTCCTTCTCTATGATCTGTCTTTTCCTTCCATATGTCATCCTATGATCTGTCTATTCCTTCCATATGTCATCCTATGATCTGTCTATTCCTTCCCTCTGTCATTGCAGGTACAGGGCCCCCAGGTATAAGTTGGGGTGTCTGGGCGTGATCTGGCTGCTGACCATCCTGGTGTGTGCTGTCCTGACCTACTTCCAGACCATCTTTGTCACGTCGACCATCATTGTTCCTCTGCTGGCCGTGGACTCCTTCTGCAGTCTGTCCATCCTGAGGGTCCTGAGGCGCCCGCCACCCGGGGACGGAGAGAGGGAGATGAGGAGGGAGGGAGAGGGGGATAGGAGCAGGGAGGGGGGGGAGGGAGTGATGAACCAGACCAAAAGGAGAGCGTTTGTCACGGTAGTGTTCATCCAGATCATGCTGGTTGTCTGTTACACCCCCATCATCGCTGTTCTTCCACTGGGAGGTCACGTATCGTACCAGGTGATTTCCTGTGACCTGGCTCCCATAGCATCCTCCTTCGCGTTGTTTGGAAGCTTCGTTCAGCCCCTCCTCTTCCTGTCCAGAGCAGGGAAGCTACCATGGAAGTGCTCCTAAAATGGAGAGAACAGGATTGTTGTTGAATTGAATGTTGTCTCTGGATGGCTTAATACATCTCAGCAATAAAAACAATCAATCAATCAATAATTGGCAATTGATTCTAAAGATAAAGTAAGCATATAACAAAAGAACATCTATCTTTAAATATATTGTTAGTTTATTTTGGGTATTGGGAGCAATACTATAGTTTGAAACATACACAGTTCATGCCATTGCTATATAATGCTAAGTGCTAAGAGTGTTTTCTCCTGTATGATTTCCATGTTGATTGTGGAATAAACTTCAGACTCTTTACTGTTTATCTGGTCTGACTCATATCTGGTCTGACTCTCAACACCAGTCCTTGGCTGCCAATCAGAACGAGCTGAAACGAACTAGAACATTCAGAACTAGAATGAACATTCAGAACAAGATAGAACATTCAGAACTAGATAGAACATTCAGAACTAGATTAAACAATCAGAACTGTTCTAGCAGAAAGAGTGAGGACAGGTGTAACAGAATAGCAGTGCTGTCTCTCAGGAAATGTACACAAGATGATAGCTTTGCGATGAAGCTCTTGGAGAAACACACCCATGATTTCCATATCTACCACCACTGTAGACAGGTGCATGCATACCTTACCCTGACAGGTGTGTGCATCATCCCCTCTCTGGACCACTGCTCCAGAGGGCTACAGGTACCTGTGTATCACCTGCCGGCACAGAGAAGAGCCCTACCCATCAAGGTCTGTCTGAAATACTGATACAACCTGAAATGTTTATACAAAGAATGTTAGTGGCACCGTCAAAATCTATTTTAAATGGTTCACTAAAATGTTTTTTTTTTTATGTTTGACATATTTTATTCCTCTTGATTTGGTTTGAGCAAATATCAATGTATCTCAGACCTTGAAAAGGAAATGCTTCTTGTTATCACAAAATCGCGCACACACACACACACACACACACACACACACACACACACACACACACACACACACACACACACACACACACACACACACACACACACACACTCTCTCTCTCTCCTCTCTCTCTCTCTCTCTCTCTCTCTCAGTATGATCTCCTCAGTAGTCACCTCTACGGAGGTGGACTCCTCTCTGGACTCCCCTGCTGCTTGGTACGACTGGGCTCAGTGTGATGGTTAATAAAGTTGCATGTGCGTGTGTCAGAAGACGCCAGTGTTGATGTATATTTTGGGGGGTTTGAGAGCCAAACAGGTTGAGAACCACTGTGACAGACAACACATTGTGACAATCATAGAATGTTTTTCAAGCAAATTTAATTTCACATCTCTGACAAAATACAATGTATTACTTAATGCGCATTCTGTAGCCTATATATTATAATATTTTACGATGGATGAACACATTGAATTGATATTATAATTGATATGATAATATTGAAATATGTTTTGCAACATTACTCTTTTTACCTGTCAGACCAATAAAGCTTAATTGAATTGAATTAAACTTGTCTGACTGAGATTCTTTCTCTTCTGAGTGTTCTATGATGTGGTGGTGAAGTGATAGAATCAAACATTGCTATATCTTAATTATATATATTTTAGAAAAGAGCAGAAAGAGGATAGGTACTGTGGACCTATACAACTAAACTGTACCGTGACCTAATAATGCATATTGAATACAGTTTGTACTATTATTCCTATTTAGTACTAGTATTATTTTCTCTCTCTCTCTCTTTCATTGTCTATTAGTCACAGGAGCATACCTGGTCATATACCTGGTCATATACCTGGTCATATACCTGGTCATATACCTGGTCATATACCTGGGGTGACATCGTCATTTGTTTTAAATAAACATTCAGCAGGTGCATCTGAGTTCATCACACGCACAGAAGCCAGTCAGTGAAGTTGGATCGGTCAATGCATCAAGGTTTGTGAGTTATTTTATAATAATTTCAACCATTGCACAAACAAATTGAAACCTGTTTTCATTCATCCAACACTGCAAGCCTAGAAATAGAGCTTAAAACCTCACCACAATTTCAAAGATCTAAAACATAAAGATTAGTGAGAAAAGAAGACAGAGACTTAAGCGATTTAATTTGAGATGAAACCAGAAAAAACACAATACAAGTGGTGCAGAAACTTCAATCCTTTTAATCAAAATGCCAAAAGAAAGAAACTAAAGAATATACAATATATAAATCTAGACTACCTTTTGGTCTGGTTCATCTCCTCCCCCCCTCCACCCTCCCTCCTCCTATCCCCCTCTCCCTCCCTCCTCCTATCCCCCTCTCCCTCCCTCCTCATCTCCCTCTCCCTCCCTCCTCATCTCCCTCTCTCTGTCCCCGGGTGGCGGGCGCCTCAGGACCCTGAGGATGGACAGACTGCAGAAGGAGTACATGGCCAGCAGAGGGAGAAAGATGGGTGCAATGGAAAAGCTGTGTTGGAAGTAGCTCAAGACAGCACACACCATGAGGGTCAGCAACCAGACCACGCCCACACACACCACCTTATACCTGGGGGCCCTGTACCTGCAATGACAGAGGGAAGGAATAGACAGATCATAGAGAAGGAATAGACAGGTCATAGAGAAGGAATAGACAGATCCTAGGATGACATAGAGAAGGAATAGACAGGTCATAGGGTGACATATGGAAGGAATAGACAGGTCATAGGATGACATATGGAAGGAATAGACAGGTCATGGTGGTGCATAGTAAAGTGTTGCAGGTACTACAGCACCTTACGCTGTACCAGTACTTGTAATTACACAGTAATAACAACACTGCACAGTAAACTGTTACAGGTGAAGGTAGCATACCTGAGGTAGGTGATGGGATGCACCACAGCCAGGTATCTCTCCACACACACCAGACACAGCATCAGGGGCCTGCCGGTGAAGACAAAGCCAAAGAAGAATGACATTGCAACTAACACATCGTAGCTACGCCACACAAACTGGTTCAGGAGGTCATGGAGGTGTTGTCCACTGAGGGATGGAGAGTTGTCTGATCCTCATTGGTCAGGTTGGTCCAGGATGGAGCCATAGCTAAGTCTGCGGAAAGACCAAGGAATCAGAAATTTCCAACTTCAAAACTCGTTGTAGAAAGACGATACCCGACCTTCCCACTTAAAGAATATCAGAATCAACCAATAGAAAGCTCTACGGAAATAACCCAGAGGTTCTGAGTTTCTGACCTGTCATAAATACACCATATATCAATCTCATAGAGATTTACTACATCTAGAAACGCAGCCAGATACAAATACTGTTAAATCTAATATAAAATGATGATAAAAGTGCTGATTTGGAAGCAACAGTTGTAAATTACCATTGTCAGTGCTCTATTCCAATTTGTAGATTTAAATGTTTTTATTCATAATTGACTAGTACTTTTAGACACATTTCAGATTCAGAACTTATTAAACTTACTAACTTATTAAAAAAATAACTCCGACTTCACTGACTCTGGCTTCTGTGCCTGTCATGAACTCAGACACACCTATTAATGTTTATTTTAAACAAACGACCCAGGTGTATGAAGTTGATGGTTTCAACTGTATTCAATGTGCATTATTACAGTACAGTTTAGTTGTGTAGGTCCACAGTATCTATCCTCTTTCTCCTGTTTTCTACATATAATAAATAAATAAATAAATTAAGACATTGAAATGCTTGATTCTATCACTTCACCACCACATCATAGACCACTCAGAAGAGAAATATTCTTAGTCAATTTAAATAAGCTTTATTGGCCTGACAGGTAAAATGAAACTAATATTGCCAAAAGTAATATCAATTCAATGCATTCATCCAGAGTAAGATTTTATAATATATAGGCTACAGAAAACAATATTGTCATCAGAGCATAATTGTCATACTGTAGTGCAATGGACAGACATGATCTCCTCCTAGAATTTAAAGAAACGTTCCATTGTCTTCTGTCCATAGTTCTAGAATATCCCTGACCCTTAGAGACTGGCTGGGGACCGTGACAGATGAAAGATTACAGCATCATTATGGAAATGTGCATTCACCTGTCCACGCCCCAGTCAAATGAACACCTGTCTGTCAAAGTCTGCTGATCAGCAGCTTAATCATATTTCATGTTGTTTATAATGATATACTGAGCCTGCTTCTGCAAATGTGTTTTTCATAGATGTGTCTGATTTGCTTTACCAACACAATATCATACCAACTCATCATCAATCATTCACATTAGAGACATTCTGAACAATTCTTGAGATTCTGAACAGTGAGTTCTACAACGTTTCTATGACTACATTTACATTTACATTTATGGCATTTAGCCTTTATCCAAAGCGACTTACAACAATACATTTGTTTAAGTAAGTGAATCATCTATCCAACAGTCATCATAAGACAAAGTAATCAATGCTCACACCAGGAGCCATCAGCAGTCGTAATGCCAGTAGGCTAATATTTTTTTAATTTATTTGTACAGGGGGGTAGCAGGGGAGAAGAGGTCTCGGGGTTGGGGTTAGGGTTAGTATAGGGGGTGTAGTGAGGGTGAAGAGGTCTCATGGTTGGGGTTAGGGTTAGTATAGGGGGGGTAGTGAGGGTGAAGCGGTCTTTAGGAGGGACTGTTAAGATGTAGCTTGAAGAGATGGGTTTTCAATCTATGGCGGAAGATTGGTAGTGACTCTGCAGTCCTGACAGCAGTGGGAAGCTCGTTCCACCAGCGGGGCGCCAGGACAGTGAAAAGCCGTGACCGAGTAGCGCAGCCGCTGCATCCACGTAGAGGCGGCGGTGCCAGGCGGGCAGCCGAGGTGGAAGAGCGGAGTGATCTTGCAGGGGTTTGTGTGTGTGTGTGTGTGTGTGTGTGTGTATGCATGCTTATGTGTGTGTGTGTGTGTATGTGTGTGTGTGTGTGTGTGTGTGTGTGTGTGTGTGTGTGTGTGTGTGTGTGTATTAAATCACACCCCTGAGACACAGGGCAGCCTCCCAGCCCTCAGCAGGTACAGGCCAGGCTGTATGAAGCTGCCGAAGACAGAGAAGGAGAGGGCAGCAGGCATCAGCTGACAGGTGTAGGCCCTCACCGACACCCTCCCTCTCAGGGGCACCACCACAACCGTCGGCAGGTAGTTCAGCACCAGCATCACCTGCAGGGAACAGGAGCATATCACGTTTTTATGGTCCTCTGTGGCTCAGTTGGTAGAGCATGGTGCTGGACCACTGGACCTGGACCACCACAGGCCACATAATAATAACAGACACCATTTAGCTGACACTTTTATCCAAAGCGACTTGCATTGCAGTGAGAGCATACATTTCAGTATATACGGTCCCAGCAGGAATCAAACCCACAACCTAAGCGTTGTTAGCGCCATGCTCTACCAACTGAGCCACAGAGGAACCCACAGGTTGTGGGTTCGATTCCTGCTGGAACCATATATACTGAAAAATGTATGTAGTCACTGCATAAAAGCGTCAGCTAAATAGCATATATGATTTTAATATGTTTTCAGGGCATTTCTGCTTCATTGGAGATGAACTTTACGATGATGATCAACTCAATACAAGGCTCTGCCTAACTTAATTTGGTCCTCACAGTGCAGGACAAAGTTTGAAAAAAATCTCATTCAACGTGTCATCAACCAGTATCCATGGCAACGCTAATCACCTGGATCACCAGCACCGTGACCAACGCCCGGCGCTTGGCTGGGTCCACCGCCCGGGTCGCCTCCCCCTCCCTGCCCCTCCCCCCGGTCCCGGTCCCGGTCCCGGTCCCGCCCCCGGTCCCGGTCCTGGTCCCGGGCCGGTCCCCAGGAGGGGGTCTCTGGAGAACGGTGAGGATCCGGACGCAGCAGAACCCCTGGAGAACCAGGACACTCAGGAACACGCAGGGAAACACATAGATCTTCAGGGGGAACAGGTTACTGATGCAGAACAGCAGGGTCAGAACCCACACCGGGCCCAGAAAAGCTGCTCTTTGGCGGGGGGAGTTGGACCTGAGGAGAGAGGGGAAGAGGGGGAGAGAGAGGGGGAGAGAGGGTCAGACTGGGCGAGTTGGACCTGAGGAGAGAGGGGGAGAGAGGAGGAGACTGGGGGGAGTTGGACCTGAGGAGAGAGGGGGAGAGAGGGGGAGAGAGAGGGGGAGGGGGTCAGACTGGGGGAAGTTGGACCTGAGGAGAGAGAGGGAGAGAGGAGAGAGAGGGGGAGACTGGGCCCAGACAGGGCGAGGGAGGTTGGACCTGAGGAGAGGGGATTTTTTTTTATCTGTGATTAAAAAATGGTAGGAAAACCTAAATTGAAGTCTCAAGAAAAAACTTAAAAATGTGATTACGCATGTAATTAGTCCACATTAGACAAGATCAGGCTTGATGAGAATCAGAATCAGAATCAGAATTCTTTTATTTGGCCAAGTATATTTGGACATACAGGAAATTGACTTGGTGAAGTTGGTGCATGGACATAAAAAACAAATAGCAAATATTGACAAGAAATTTACTAAATAGCAAAATATTAACAAAATAGCAATAACAAATTTACAAATTTACAAAAAAGAGCAGCAGAACAATGACAGGTGAGTGTAGGCCAGTGGAGGCTGATGGAGGTAGAAATCGGAGGACGTGCTCTTTGTACTGCATGGATACCATTCCTCATGCCGTTCAATGCATTACAATGAGCCTCTCCTCAGATAGCCTTTCCTCACCTGTCATCGAGCCTGATCTTACCAAATGTGGACTAATTACATGCGTAATCATATTTCTACGTTTTTTCTTAAGACTTCAAGGTTCAGGCTAGATGACAGGTGAGCGTAGGCCTACCTTAGGTAGGTGACAGGTGAGGCCTACCTTAGGTAGGTAACAGGTGAGGCCTACCTTAGGTAGGTGACAGGTGAGGTCTACCTTAGGTAGGTGACAGGTGAGGCCTACCTTAGGTAGTTGACAGGTGAGGCCTACCTTAGGTAGGTAACAGGTGAGGCCTACCTTAGGTAGTTGACAGGTGAGGCCTACCTTAGGTAGGTGACAGGTGAGGCCTACCTTAGGTAGGTGACAGGTGAGGCCTACCTTGGGTAGTTGACAGGTGAGGCCTACCTTAGGTAGGTGACAGGTGAGGCCTACCTTAGGTAGGTGACAGGTGAGGCCTACCTTAGGGAGGTGACAGGTGAGGCCTACCTTAGGGAGGTGACAGGTGAGGCCTACCTTAGGTAGGTGACAGGTGAGTGTAGGCCTACCGTAGGTAGATGACAGGGTGAACCACAGCCAGGTATCTCTCCAGGCAGATGCAGCACTGTAGCAGAGGCCTACCTGTGAAGCATACGATTCATCAACTTCTAGGTAGGAAAGACATGATACGGACACTTCACTCCTGATTGGTCACATGGCCTCATCACTGCTGCGTCAAGACAAAGCGGTATGTTTGGTATCGGTAATGAAATGTACACTACACCTGCACTCAGCAATCCGTACATGAACTGGTTGATTACATACAGGAAGCGGCTGTTCAGACAGTTATAGTTCAAAGGTCGTAGGAAGGACAGGAGGGAGTACACACACTCCAGAGTTGCCAGGTTGAGGGTGAACACCTCTGAGGCCAGTACGGAGTGAGAGCTGCATGTGATCAGCCACACCATCCAGCCATTGGCTGGCAACCCCACCTAGAAACAGACAGGGAGGCAGGAGACAGGCAGATGATGTCATAAAAGGAATCGAATCTGGGATTCCATTTGGGATTGAGTGAGTGAGGGACACACTAAGGCTGCCTCCTCTCCCCGCTTTTATTTGCATTCGCCATTGAATCATTAATTTACACGTTTATGTATGTGTGAGTATATATATATATATTCCCAAAAGTATCTTATATACTGTATCTATTTTCTTTATTTTTAAATTATATTTTCTTTCATTGTTCTATTTATGGTGCAATGCATCTGCCTTGTTGAAACTGAAATTCAGCATGTCAATGTTATTGCATTTATCCCTACTGAAATAAACAAATAAATAAATAAAACTATCAGCACCCATGTTGGCATTGATGGTATTAAGCTTGGAACATCAATTCAGAACATTGTGTTATATGCAGATGATACACGACTGTTCGTGTCAAATTCTGAATCCTCTATTCCTGTTATCCTAGACGTCATCAGTGTGTTCAGTAAATTATCTGGGTATAACGTCAACCTCAACAAATCACTGGGGCATTTTGGTGAGGTTGAGGTTGAGGTTTGATGGTCCTCTGTTGGTAGAGCATGGTGCTAACAATGCTTAGGTTGGGGGTTTGATTCCCGCTGGGACCATATATACTGATATATGTATGCACTCACTGCAATGTAAGTTGCTTTGCCTAAAAGCATCAGCTAAATGGCATATATACAGTACCAGTCAAAAGTTTGGACACACCTTGCCAAGAGTGTGCAAAGCTGTCATCAAAGCAAAAGATGGCTACTTTGAAGAATCTGAAATATAAAACATATTCTGGTTTATTTAACACTTTTTTGTTTACTACATAATTCCATATGTGTTCCTTCATAATTTTGATGTCTTCAATATTAATCTACAATGTAGAAAACAATAAAAAATAAAGAAAAACCATTGAATGAGAATGTGTGTCCAAACGTTTGACTGGTACTGTATATGGGTTAGAGCAACAACAAGCTTCCCATTTGAGTGGTCAGCCTCTGGAGTGGTCAGCCTCTGGAGTGGTCAGCCTCTGGAGTGGTCAGCCTCTGGAGTTTCCCACCCTGGTCTGTCAGTCTCACCTAATGTGAAAGAAGTGGATACAATCAACTTCACACCTCTTTTGAGGAAGATTCAGTCAGACCTGGACCGGTGGACTGACCTCCCAATTTCATGGATTGGAACAATAAGCCTTATAAAGATGAACATACTACCTTGTGTCCTATACCCATTGCAGATGCTTCCTCTAGTGATCGCCAAAAAAGTTCAGCTGGACTTAAAGGGAACCCTATCAAAATGTATCTGGCGGGGGAAAAAACCCAGATTCAGCTACCTCTTAAAAGAGGAGGCCTAGTGGTCCTAAAATGTTCTACAACTGGCCGTACCATTTAAGAACAATATCACAGTGGCTCCATGATTACTTAGATG
>NW_028152571.1:25000-47500 GCF_951799395.1 Argentina silus | reverse complement strand
GCTGATTGCTAATATTTTGTTTTATATTTGACTTACACCCTCTCCATCATGCACCTCTCAGCCCCACTACATCTCTCTCTCTCTCTCTCTCTCTCTCTCTCACACACACACACACACACACACACACACACACACACACACACACACACACACACACACCTATCTGTTCATATCCCCTCCTGTCCCATGATATCTTCATCCCTCTCTTTCTCTACTACCATAAACAGGTTGTAAGCCGGTATTTGCTGTGGGTGTATGAAGGGCTAGAGCGCTCCCAACTGGTGAAATGTTGTACTGGTAAAACTGATATATCGTTAATCGCTTCTTTTACGATTCAGCTTTGTAGTGTAAATATAATGTTTTAACAGACACACCACGTCGACCATATCCTCTTGTGATTGGTTAGCCCAATTTGACCAATTATGCTTGTTGGAGATATCTGTAATCGGCTGCTATGCCTTTCCCGTTGGTATTTACTTGTCTGTGTTCATTTGGTCGGGTCTGTTTATGTATGTTGTCGGCGAAGGAAAACGGGAAGAACGCGTTCTCGCATCCGAAGCCGTCGGAAAAGAGGGAAGTTGAGTAAACTGAGAAATCTACAGCAAAAATTACCGAAAATAACTGAAGGTATGTAATACGATATTTTCTGTAGGTGAAGACATTGATGATTTTTTTCGTAATGCATATTTAATATGCACAATGTCGTTGTCTTGGAACGGTTGCTTCGGCCTTGTAACGCGATACTTGCGGGTAGAGCCACAATGGACGATTGACGCTTTGCCGCTGCTAATAGCTAAAGTGAAGTGTACACTGTTCTGTCATTCAGTCATCCATCGTCTAGGGACATTATCGGCATGATTAAAGGTATTTGTTCATAAAGTGAACATTAATATCTACATTATGTTGCCCAATGTCATTGTGGTACGATAGGGAGGTGTCTTCTGCGCGAAAAGAAGCGTGGCTCTTCCCCTTACTGTCACGGCAGCAAACCTTGGAAACGTTTTTTTTTTTTTTTTGCTGGGGCGCTTTATATTTCACTGTAACGTTGTTAACCCCGATCACTATTATGCACTTGAATTTGCTGTTCTCAATTAGCTAATACATTTGACTGATGAAAACGTCGCTTGTGTAGCTAGCTGCGTCCCTAGTATGCTACGTGATGAAGCGGTGGAGTGGCCGGTGAAGTCATTTGAGGACACGGCTTAGACGACACACACACTGGGTCATTGACCGACTACACTGCGCTCTCTGTCGGCGCTGTACTCACACCCAGCTCCGAGGTCCCCCCCCTCGTCGCTCGAAACATGATATTGCGTTGTTTATCCTCAGATGTCATCCGCAGATGTTACCCTGCTCACTTTATTTGTTTATTTTTGAATAGTTACATTTAGTTGCGAGTAATCAATCTGAATTGCGTGTGTCTTTGATAATCAGCTAATGATTAACAACACCACCGAGTGTGTTTTGGTGTGCGCTAACGTTAGCTTTGTTTAGCTTCCAGGTGAACTTGACATTTTTGCCAGGTAAGCCTGTATCCTCCGCTGTCATGATTAGCCTACATTAGCTAGGCCTGTCTAATATCCATGTGTCTCATGCTGTGTTGCGCTCTGCTGCCTTCACTAGCTACTGCTTTCTCCGTCTGAATCTCTAGGCTCAGCAAATCACTGGGCCCAGTTCCTCTCCCATTCATCATCACACGATCTTGATGTAGGAAAATGTAGCCTTGCTTGTTTGCTTAGCATTCTGTCTGCTAACAGTCAGAATATCAAACCTATGCCTATGACTAGCTCCTCAATATTGTGCTTTATAATGTGATTTAATGGACCAATGTTATTTTTGCTTTACATTTGTAGTGCTTTGGTATTTTACTTTACCCTTGTAGTGCTTTGATTTGAATTACAGTCACCATTTTGAACCACTTTGCTTACCACTGGTGAGCTGAATTTTGTATCATAAATTGTTCGCATATTGTAGCCGTCCATGATGTAAAAGCCAACAACTTATCAATTTAGAACACCCTGATGAAATGCATTGGGAATGAGTGCTTGACACCCATATGATTAGACCACCATGACACATGATATACCCCATTTAGCAGACGTGTTTATCTAGCAACTTACAGTAAAGTGACATTTTACTATAGCCTATATGGTCCCAGGGGGAATTGAACCCACAACCTTAGCGTTTTTTGCGCCATGCTATACCAACTGAGGTACACAGGACCCTGGCTTCCATGCTGCTTTTATGCAAGCTTGGGAATGGTTTCTTCTCACACTTTCTGGTCCCTCTTGGCCTCTCCTCTCTCTCTCTCTCGCTCTGCAAGTGGTGAGTTTATCTGATCTGAACGGTGGCCCAAACCACTCCTTCCGCTCTTTAACTTGGTGGTTGTCATGTTTTTAGTGGCAGAAGGGGTTCGTGTTTGATGTCATCCAGCTTTGCCCTGTAATCTCAAGGATTCAAGTTGACAAATCAATGTTCGTCTATTTTGTGGCTTAGAGACACATTTTGACATTTATAGGCTTTGGTAGTGTGGTTCGAAACATGGATTTGGTTAAGCTGACTCCCAAGAGTGTTGTCGTTTTTATTATTTGTGTGTAAACAAACCAACACTAGTCTATCGATGATTTAACATTTGTGTAGGGCCTGTGTTAGTTAGGACTAAGCTTCCCCAACAGTGAGTAAGGCCCATCACATTTGATTGAATATGCATCATCATAATTACTCAGTGATTCCATCTTCATGCAACAACTTCTTCTAACCCACTAAATGTGATCTCTGCCCTGTTGGTAAATGATGTGAAATGTGTTTCTCAGACCTTGCTTTTCCTTCTTGAGATTTCTCTTCAGCAACAATCTGAGTGATTAATCTGCACAAGAGTGATGTTAATGTCTACTTTTGATAAAGTTTGACAGATTCTCCGCTCGATCTTGCAAATTTCACTAAATATACGCAGAAAATTTGTAACATTGTGTCTAAAACCATGATGACACTCCTCCTCCTCCTCCTCCTGCTGTCTGTCCTCTGTTGTTCTTGCTTGCTGTTTTTGTTTCTGTCCCCCAGTGAAGAACCAGGAAGTCTGCTGTCTGACTGAAGTGGAAACTGATTTGAATGTGTGTGAATTAGACTGGAGAGACCAGACCAGACCAGTCCATCCCAGACTCCACCAGTCTGCTGTCCAGGCCTAACTAGAGCACCCAGAGCACCCAGAGGACCCTCTCAAGTCAATAATCCTCATCTCTGTGTGTTTTCTAACTTTTTCAGCTTTGCGTTGTTCTTGGATCGTTGTGCGCCCCTCGCCAATCCTCTGATTGGAGGGCTCGGGAGCCCGCTCCTCTTAGGCCACGTCTCCCTGCAGCTTGCACAGATCAAAGCCCGGCTCGCTCTGACACAGCTCAACGCCATCGCCGCCGGCAACGCAGCCACTGCCGCCGCCGCCACCCCCCTGCTCCCTTCCCCCCCGGCTGCCCTCACCCTCCTCAACCTCCTCAAGGCAGCCGCCATGTCCCATCCCCTCTACAACCCCCAGGGGGTGCCCTACTCTGGGACCCAGAGGTCTATGGGGCCGGGGTATGGTCTCAGTGGCCAGGCTGGAATGGACCCTATGGGTGCTTCACGCCTGGGGCCCGGCCCTGGCTCCAGCGCCCTCCAGCAGGGGGGCATGATGTCCTCCATGGTATCCCAGCAGATGGGCTACGGCCTTGGCCAACGAGGGTCCGGGCTGAACCCTGATATGGAGAGCACCATAGACATGCACATCCGCGGGGCCAGGGAGGAGGTCCGGATGCTCGGTCAGCAGAAACAACAACACCATGAACAACACCACCAACAGGCCATCACAGACTCACGGGACCCCCGCCGAGACCCCAGAGAGGGACTGCTGTCTTCGGGTGGCGGGATGGCCATCTACCCCTCCTCTGGAGGTGGTGGGCGTTCAGGACGGTTGGACGACCAGAGCGGCCCCATCGACTGGTCCGCTTACCAGAACCCTGGCAAGCTTTTCTCCTCCTCTCCCTCCACCTCCTCACAGCCCCGGTCATCCCCTTCCCCCGCACAGATGTTCCAAACCTCCGGGTTTGGGGGCGCCGTGAGAGGCGGTGTGTCGCGGGAGGGGGGCCCGATGGGGATGGGGGGTCCGTCCTCGGCAACCTCTTCGTCAGACCGCCGCCAGCCGCGCTACACCTCGGAGAGCGCCACCAGCATCCTGGCCAGCTTCGGCCTCTCCAACGAAGACCTGGAGCTGCTGAGTCACTACCCGGACGACCAGCTGACCCCCGACAACCTGCCCTTCATCCTGAGAGACATCCGCATCCGCAAGTCCAAGAGGAGCAGCAGTCTGGATGTGGACCACCGGCCCCAGGCAGCAGGCAGGGGCGTCGGGGCAGGTGGGGGGTCGGACCACCTGGCAGGAGGCGGGCCGGCAGATTCAATGAAGAGTAAAGTGATTGATTACGGACACGCCAGTAAATATGGCGGCTACCCAGAGGACGCTGGTGGTGGTGACGGTGGCGGTAGCGGGGGTCCTGGGGACAGCTACGGACGCAGCGGTCGAGACCCGCTCCCTGAGGATGCGGCAGGGAAGTACGGCGCGCAGCACCAGCACATGGGCGGTGTTGGCGGGTCTCCGTACAGCGGGATGATGACGAACCAGGACCTTGGCAAACGTAGCCAGCAGCAGCAACACCAGAAGCAGCAGAAGCAGCAGCAGCAACGTCAACAGCAGAGTCCCATCTCCCTCCCCAAGAAAGACATGGATGATCGCCTTCTGGACCCCAAGGCCCCCAAACCCATCCCCGTCAGAGACCCAGGGACCAATCGCCTCCCTGCCACCCCAAACAGAGCTGTCGCCCCTGGGCAAGCCCCGGCCAGGAGTGACCTGGTGGTCCTCAGCGGAGGCGGAGCTGTAGGTCCGGGTGTAGGTGCCGGTAAGGGATCTGGCGTTGGAGCTCCAGTCGGAGGCGTCAGCGCCGGAGTCCTAAACCCCGTGCCCGTGCCCGCCTGGCCTCCTGCGTTCCCCCTCATGGATATGTCGGTTCCTCTTCCTCCCATGCTACATGTTCCGGTGACCATCCCCTCTCCCCCAGTGGGCCACCACCCCCACCCCCACCCCCACCACCCCATGGGCCCAGCGGCAGCAGTGGCGGCGATGATGCAGATGCCTCCGGTCCACCCGATGAGTCGCCCTCCCCCGGCAGTGGTGCCTCCTGCCACCCTGCTCCCGACGCCCTCCATGATGAGCGATTACTCGGCCACCACCCCCAGAATCTTTCCCCATACGTGCTCTCTGTGTAACGTAGAATGTTACCAGATCAAGGTGAGTATTCTCCTCCGCCACCACCCGTCAATCATCTGTCATCACTGTGTATCATCTCTGAACAAAACACTGTTGTTGTCCCGTCCACCTGCCGGTCAATCAGATGTGGATTTCTGTAGCGTTATTTGTGTTTTTATGAATAATAGTTTTTCCACAAAGTGCTTAACAGTTTGTAATGCTGTAATGCCTGTTTGTTTTTTATTTTTTGTATTTTATTTCATTCAGAGAGGATATAGTTAAGTTCTGGTTTCTCTGCTTGTTCACTGTTTTGGGAACTGTTTTGACGTGTGTTGGGAACGGTGAGTTCAAAAAGGACGCAATGATGAAAAAAACATGCTTTGTTAAACTGCTCCGAGAGTTGCCTCAAGAAAACCACTCCTGAGCTGACTATTTTTTAGGATATTATATATATATATTTTTTTTTATCTCCATGATTACTGTGGAGTATTTGATATTGTTGTTTTTTTATATATATATATATATTTCTCTACCGACACATTCTTGAAGAATTGTTATCGTCTTGTACTTCCTGTTGCAAACATTTCTGTTCATAAATGTGCAGACATGCTGACACAAAAATGGAGTATGGGAAGTGACAGTTGCCAAAACAACTTGTCTGCAATAGGTGCGTCCCCTCACCACTGTAAGACATCCCCCTTCCTCCTGGCTTCTGTTTTTTAACCTCTGCCTTATGAAGGAGAGGCCGATTTTCCTTGGTGATTTTTGGTGACCATTCCTTAAGAAGAAGACGACGACGTTTGAGCTGCAGACCAGGGGCCGAGAGGACAAGCTTCCGTTGAGGCCCTAGCAGGCCTAGCCTAGACCAGGACTGAACAGTGCCTCTCCCCTCCTGTCACCCTCCCAGAGGCCGACTTTTGATGGTGGACAAATGGACTTTGTTGTGAGATGTGTTTTTGATGGACTATGTGCCTGAAAACGTAATGACCCCACCTCCCCCATTGTATTTCCCTGCTGCCTATGCTCACAGCTGTACCATTGTATATGTCCCATTTATAGCCATGTGTACTTCTCACACTCCAGTTACTAGGCCTTGTTACCGTATAAGGGTTTAATTGGTCTGCCTCCGAAGTGTCGGTTGGTTCTGCATCCAAGATGGCTGCCGATGATTTCGGAGAGGAGAGGATTCCAAGAGTCAAGAGCTTTCTACAGCGAAGACTGAACATTCCGGAGGCTTTCTCCACCCATGATCCCAACCCCATCAACCATTTAAAAAAAAAAAAAAAGAAAAGAAAATATATATATATATATATTTTTCCGTCATGGACATTTACCAGACCGCCATGTTCTTCCAGGAAGGACGCACGGAGACCGAGACTTTGTTTAAAGTTCAATGTCTTTTTAAACTGTTTGACTTGGCTGCATACTGGAAACGGCTAGATGTTATAAGGTGTGGCTGAGGTGATGATGATGAAGGCGTGACGGACTCTTGTCTCTGTGTTTGTGCCGTTTGATTGACAGAACTGGATCGAGCACCAGAACTCAAGCCACCACATCGAAAGCTGTCGACACCTCAGGCAGCAGTGAGTTCCACTCATCTCTCTAGACATGCCAAACACACCGCTCAATCTCATCTCTCTTCCCTCTCATTCCCCTCCTCCTATCTCTCTCTCTCTCTCTCTCTCCTCTCCACCTTCTTTCTTTCTTGCCTCCCTTTCTTCCTCTAGTCTCCTGTGTGAATCTCTGTCATTGTTGTGGATGTCATGATGAACACGCTTGTCTTGCAGGTTCCCTAACTGGAATGTCGAGACCTTGTCTGTGCCCAGGTCAGTAGCGTCCTGTAACAACAGCCCACTCGGGCTGTCTTCATGTTGTTTTGATATTGTTGTTGTCAGTGATATTGTTGTCAGTAGTTGTTTTTTGGTTGTTTTTTTTGGGAGAAGTCAGTGACATCGTTGTCGTTTGGTGCTACAGTGCCGGAGATGAAATGCTTAGATAGGTAAGCAAAACTAATCTGTCTTCTTTTCCTCTGTTGCCTATCTCTGCCCTCCCTCCCTCCATCCCTCTCTTTCTCCCTCTCCTCCATCCCTCTCTCTCTCCTTCCCTTCCTCCCTCCCTCTTTCTCTCCCTTCATCCCTCTCTTTCTCCCTCTCCTCCATCCCTCTCTCTCTCTCTCTCCTTCCCTTCCTCCCTCCCTCTTTCTCTCCCTCCATCCCTCTCCTCCCTCCCTCTCTTCTCCTACTCCTCCGTTCCCTTCTCACAGCAGAAATGAAGCCTCCCCATACCAGGAGCGTTTTCAACGCCGTCAGGACAGCCACTCAGCCTCTCGTTCCCAGTCCTGGTCTCGCTCCCCAAGCCCTCGCCGTGGTTACCACAGCTCCGGCCCCTCCTCCTACCGCCGGGCGCACTCTCGCAGCCGCTCCAAGTCGCCACGGAGACACGTGCGGCGCTCGCGGTCCAAGTCCCGCTCCCCCCGCCGCCAGATGCGCGCCAGCCCCTCCTCCTCCTCTTCTCACCGGCGCCGCTCGCCGCAGGGCCGGCGGTCGCGGTCCAGGAGCCGGGAACGGGAACGGGACCGTGAATGGAGGACGGCTCTGCAGAGGTCGGGCCGCAGTGCCGCGAATCCCGGCAAGAAACACCGGTCCAGCAGCGCGGAGAAACTGGCCAAGAAACTACTGAAGACATCTTGTAAGACAGATATACATACACACACACACACACACTCAAACTCAAACTCACAGACATACACTGGCACACACACACACACATTCAAACTCACAGACATACACTGGCACACACATACTTTGCACACATTAGCCCATTTTGCTGGCTAAGACATTGGAAAGTCATTGAAAATATAGATTTATCTGAATTAAAATAATACACACACACACACACACACCCCTTGTCTTTTCCATTTCTCTCACACACGTACACACTGGTGGAGACAGATGAGGACTGGCCCGTTGTATTGTATGGAATGAAAGATACCATTCCATATTCCATTCCATGCATTAGTGTGTGTGTGTGTGAGAGAGAAATGGAAAAGACAAGGTGTGTGAGTGTGTATTATTTGAACACACACTAACCCAGCTCCTTGTCTTTCCAGCTGGGTTGTCCCTCACCAAGGGCACCAGCCTAGAAGCGATGATGCAGTCTCTCGCTCCAGCCCTATTGGCCGAGCTGGCTAAGAAGAGGGGTACGACCAACGCCCCCGCCACTTCCTCCTGTAAAGGAAACGGACGGAAGCTCTCCTCCTCTCAGAAGACTGCGTCCTTGTCTTCCAAATCCACCGCCACCAAGGCTGCTACTGCCTCAGCCACCAAGGCTGCATCGGCCACCACCAAGGCTGCTACTGCGTCAGCCACCACCAAGGCTGCTACTGCGTCAGCCACCACCAAGGCTGCTACTGCGTCAGCCACCACCAAGGCTGCTACTGCATCAGCCACCAAGGCTGCTACTGCCACCACCAAGGCTGCTACTGCCTCAGCCACCAAGGCTGCTTCTGCCACCACCAAGGCTGCTACTGCGTCAGCCACCAAGGCTGCTGCTGCCACCAAGGCTGCTATGTCGTCCAAGGTCAAGGTCAGCAAGACCAGCTCTCCTCCTCCACCCTCCTCCAGCCCCTCCACCTCATCTTCATCCTGTCAGGTGGGTTGTGATTTGTATCAGCAAAGACGCTGGTGGAGGTAGAAAATTGGGAGCGCGGCTCATTGTGATGCACGGAACGCTATGTTTGATACCATTCCACATTCCGTTCCACCCATCACAATGAGCCCGTCATCCGGTTTCTGCCTCCTCTGGTGTGTACGGTATCCCTCCAATGACGTATGGCTGTTGAAGTCTTACTGTAGAATACTAGAATACGCTCTCTCATGGCTTTAGTTATTGACAAAAGACGCTGGTGGAGGTAGAAACCGCAGAGAGGAACTTTGTTAATAGTTGTAATGACTGTTTAAAATCTTTAGTGATCAGGGAATGAGAGGTCAGGGAATGAGAGGTCCGTTGAAAGAAGTATTTCATTTACGAATGCTCTTTTGATCCTATAATAGAGTGTCCTACCTGACACTTTGCGAATCAGAATTCTTTTATTTGGTAGTATATTTGCACATACAGGAAATTGACTTGGTGAGGTTGGTGCATGGACATAAAAAACAAATAGCAAATACTGACAAGACATTTACAAAATAGCAAAATATTAACAGAATGGCAATAACAAATTTACAAAAAAGAGCAGCAGAACAATACTTCTTGTATACATATAAACATGTTGTCACTGCCAGGAGTGTTCGAAGGGAGTGGATTCTCTCATCTCCCCCTTTCTCTCTCATCTCCCCCTTTCTCTCTCTGTCATTGCTGCCTCTTCGAATCGACGCTGAATCTTTTCACCTGGGGGGGGGGGGGGGGGGTAGTAGTAGTAGTAGTAGTAGTCACCTGGGGGGGGTAGTACTAAAAAACTTAAAAGTGAATTTCGCCACGATAGCCAGAGGTGGGACATTTCCCACAAACTTACCCCCTGGTCCTTTTCAGCATGTCCAGATCTTCACCTTTCAGTCCTTCCACTCACTCCCCCCCCCTCCCCCCAGGTGAAGAAGACGTCTGCTCCAGGGAGAGACTGCCTGCTGTGGTTGAAGGGGGTCCCTGCTCACACCACTCATGAAGACGTGGTCAAGGCTGTGCAGCCGTTCGGCAACACCAACATGGTCATCCTGCTCAAGGCTATACACGAGGTAGGTCATCCTGTAGGTCATCCGGTAGGTCATCCTGCTCAAGGCTATACACGAGGTAGGTCATCCGGTAGGTCATCCTGTGGGTCATCCTGCTCAAGGCTATACACGAGGTAGGTCATCCTGTGGGTCATCCTGCTCAAGGCTATACATGAGGTAGGTCATCCTGTGGGTCATCCTGTGGGTCATCCTGCTCAAGGCTATACATGAGGTAGGTCATTCTGTAGGTCATCCTGCTCAAGGCTATACATGAGGTAGGTCATCCTGCTCAAGGCTATACACGAGGTAGGTCAATCCTGCTCAAGGCTATACACGAGGTAGGTCATTCTGTAGGTCATCCTGCTCAAGGCTATACATGAGGTAGGTCATCCTGTAGGTCATCCTGCTCAAGGCTATACACGAGGTAGGTCATCCTGTTTATAAGAAGTCAATGTGGTTGATAAAGTGTATGTCTCCACCTGGCCACCCCAGACATCTTGACAGTAGCTTGCAACCCAGAGCCTAAAGGCCTAAATGTTCAGGTCATTCTTAGAACACTGCTGGTGTCGTGTAACCGTGTCCTGTTTCAGACCCAACTAGTCAACCACTGACACATCAAACTTGTCCCTTATCTGAAGTGTGTGTGTGTGTTCTGCAGGCATCTGTGTTGATGGAGAATGAGGAGGATGCCCAGGCTCTGGCCAACTGCAAAGACTTTACTATCCGAGGAATGCCTGTCACCATTGTTATGGAAAAGGTAGGCTGTGTGAAACCCACACACACAGAGCTAGCCTTTCCTGCTGTGTGAAACCAGTCGCCAAACAAATGCGTTTGGCCTGACAGTTTACAGTTGTGTTCATACTCATGTCGCCACCACTAACGTGTGTGTGTGTGTGTTGCACTTACAGGACACACAATTGCAAGATGGCAAGACGGAGCAGAAAGAGCAGATGCCTGCTGACAGGTACGTGAAACCAGCTCTGGTTTGAGTTTGTGTTGTGTTATTTGATAGTTAACGTGTTTGTGCTCTCTCTCTCTCTCTCTCTCTCTCTCTTTGTCTCTCTCTCTCTCTCTCTCTCTCTCTCTCCCCCCCTCTCTCCTTCCCTGCTATAGAAAAGCAACCACCACCAAGACACAGAGTAGCACAACCAAGTCCACCTCCAGCAAGACCTCCCTCCGGACCGCAACCAAGACCTCTCTGACCGCAACCAAACCACAGACGACGACAACCAAGACCACTCCCAAGGGTTCAACAAGCACACCCAAAGCCCAGACGGCCACAGCTAAAGCTCAGACTACGACACCGTCGAACACACCCACAGACGCGGCGGCCGCACCCAAAGCCGCACCCACAGATGCCAAACCAGAGGTCCCTAGTCCAGGTAAGGCCATGCTCACCTGTCCCTCCCCAGGAGAGCGTGGAGTCCTAATACTCATCACAAGCAGTCATGAGAAAGTCCCCAGAGAAATGGATTGATGATGATAATAATGTTAATGATTGTGTATCTGTGTGGACACTCTGTTCTGTTTGAGGAATGATTCTAAATTAAACATCTCTCTCTCTCTCTCTCCCCCTCTCTCTCTCTCTCTCTCTTCTCTCTCTCTCTCTCTGTAGTAAAGGATAGGACGTGGAAGTTTGTGAGCATGACGGGTCTTCCTGAGTCGGGTTACAAGGAGGAGGACGTTCTCCGCCTGGCCCGGCCCTTCAACTACAGACACGGATCCCAGAACTCCTTCATCCTGCCTCTCCAGAGAAGGGTATACACTCTCCCTCTGCACCCCTACCTACCTACCTCTCCATCCTGTCTCAGTACAACATTCATATTCTCATGTTCCACCCCCCCCCCAGGCTCTCTTTAGGATGCGGGGAGTGCAGAATGCGGTCGCCATGGTGAAAGCTTACACTGACAACCCGCCCACACTCCTGGACTGCAAACTGTCCGTGGAGCAGGTCACACTACCCTTGAGCTTGTCAAAGGTAATACACACACACACTAATGCTCTCCCCCTCACACATGCACACACACACTCACACACTCTAACGCTCTAACACACTTTTTCCACTATGTGATTGTAGACCAGTGGCCTGTAGGTTTCCCTGTGTTTTTAACCAATGGTTGATTGAGCTGTTGTGTCTGTCGCAGTGTCAGACCTTCCAGATGCTGATGGACCTGTCCAACATGGTGAGTTAAGAAACGCTTCATAGCCTGTCCATATCTGGTCAGAAACACTGTTTTTTATATATATATAATGTGTGTGTGTGTGTGTTATTATACTTAGGCACAGTTAAGCTGACTAACTCATACATTCTGCTTTGTGGAGCAAAGGTCTTGGTTTTGTCCGGACCCCTGTATGCCCCTGCATCTGTGTGCAAACTGACTGGAATTGAACCTAGGTCTCCCTCCCTCCCTCGCCGAACGCTGCTTCCTTTAACTCTTCCTGTCCTTCCTGTCCAGCGCTGCGATGAGCCGGAGATGCTGAGGGAGCGGCTCCTCATCGTCACCAACATCCCCCCGGGTCTGGACGGCATGGAGAAGGTCCTCCAGGTGGTCCGAGGCAGAGGGCTGATCAGGAGGTTTATACCCCTCATTAACAAGGTACGGAGGTGGTTACGCCTCATAACCAAGGTGGTTACCCCTCATTAACAAGGTACAGAGCTGGTTACCCCTCATAACCAAGGCGCACACACACACACAGACGCATAGAGACACACTCAGATGCATAGACAGATGCGCGCACACACACACACACACACACAAACAAACATATACAGATGCATAGACACACACGCATAGACAGACACACACACACAGACCTGCATCAACACGCTGCCTGTTTCTTCACCTCTCTTTCTCTCTCTGTCTCTCTCTCCATCTCTCTCTCTCCTCTCCATCTGTCTCTCTCTCCCCTCCCTTGCTCTCTCTCCTGTCTCTCTCTCCATCTCTCTCTTTCTCCGTCTCTCTCTCTCTCCCCTCCCTTGCTCTCTCTGTCTCTCTCTCTCCTCTGTCTCTGTGAATCAGATCTACTTTGAGATGGAGGATGGGGAAGTGGCCGCAAGGGTGTACAACCACTACCAGAACTTCCCCTGCCACATCCACAACTGGACGATGAGGTTCAGCATCTTCAACGCCAAACCTAAACCTGTGAAGAACAGTCCTCCACCTCCTCCTGCCGCCAGTACTACCGCGACCCCAGCTAAGAGAGTTGCTACCGTCGACACGGTTACCGCCGCTGGCTCCACTTCCGCCCCCCGGCACGCCGCTGCGACACCCCAAGACCAGCGACCAGGAAGCGATGGCATCATCGTCATAGACTCCGACTCGGATGAGCCAATGGAGGAGGAGGTGGACGAGGAGGACGAGGAGGATGAGGGGGAGCCTTGCCAGGAAGAATGCGGGACTTCCTCCCCGGTCAAGGAAGCGGGGGATGAGACGGAGAGGGGGAGTGGGGGAGTGAAGGCGGCGGAGGGTGACGAAGCTACCGGAGCAATGAAGATGGAACGGGGGGAAGGGCGGAGGGAGAAGAAGGAGGGTGAGGCAACGGCGGCGGAGGAGAACAACAACAACAACGGTGACTCAATCGTAACCGCGGTCACCGTGACTGCTCCCGAGGTTGCCGCGGCAACCTCAAGCAGCGCCCCGACCGCCGAGGTCGGAACGGAGGTCAAACGGGGTCACTGGATCGCGGACACAACGGCCGCGACCGCTGCGGTGCCGGGTCGGGCCGCTGAGTCACTGGTTACCGCTGACGACCAGAGCCAGGCCGCGGCTAACAGCAGCGAGACCCAACCCCCGGCTCCCGGTAACGGCGCCTCCGCTCCCTCTCCGTCCGGACCGGCGGACGTCGCCTCGGCTGAGCCGGACGGCCCTGCTCTCCCGGTCGGCGTGATGTTACCGGTGAACCCGGAGGAGAAACCGTTGGACTTCCCTCCGGTAACACGGGAGATCCTGAAGGCCCTGGAGGCGGCGGTGCACCAACACCGGATGGAACGGCGGGCCGAGGAGCAGACCAAGCAGAACCAGGCCAAACCTGACCAGGACCAGGACCAGAACCAGGACCAGGACCAGGGAGAGGCGGCGCCCCCCACCCACGGCAGAGGAGCCCAACCCGACAAGAAGAGCCCCCCTGCTGGGGAGAAGAAGGCTCCCGCGGCAGTGAAGAACCAGTCTCAACCAGAAAAGAAGTCCCACACCCCAGCAGCAGAGAAGAGAACTCCGAGCCAGGCAGAGAAAAACACTCTGGACAAAAAGAGCCCTGCTAAGCAAGACAAGAAGACTCATCCAGAGAGGAGCCAGACGTCGGATAAAAAGACTCTGACTACCCCAGCGAAGAAGCCCTCTCCCCAGGGAGCAGACAGCAGTAGGAAGGCCCAGTCGGACCAGAAAACCCAGGGCTCTGCAGGTAGGGGCCGGCGAGGTGACCACAGCTCCCCAGAGAGGAAGGACTTGTCCAGGCTCAGGAGCAGCCGTGCTCCCTCTGAAGAGGAGCAGCCCCCCACCTCCCGCAGGGGCAACTCCTCCAGCTCCTCCTCGGGATCCCGCAGGGGCAAGCAAGATGGCAGCCCTGTTGCCAAGAGAAGGAGGAGGGAAGAGGAGCAGAGGAAGGTAAGAGAGGAGGAGAGGAGTAGATTGGCAGGGTATGGGTTAGGGCAGGAGCAGGCACGACAGCAGCTCTGTTACCCAGAGAGGAGGAGAGGGGGAGCAGAGAGGGGGAGAGGGGGAGCAGAGGAAGAGAAGAGAGGGGGAGCAGAGAAGGAGAAGAGAGGGGGAGCAGAGGAAGAGAAGAGAGGGGGAGCAGAGAAAGGGAAGAGAGGGGGAGCAGAGAAGGAGAAGAGAGGAGGAGAGAAAGAGAGGAGGAGAGGGGGAGCAGAGAAAGAGAAGAGAGGAGAGGGGAAGCAGAGAAAGAGAAGAACAAGGTTGGAAGGTAGTGGTAGTGGCTAGAGTTTGATTTAGGACTGGACTCAAGGAGTCAGGGTGGAATGTCCAGGATGCAGACATGCATAAAAGGACACACAAGGTTTTGAAACCCAGGGAGTATTCCAAGTGGTGCTGTCCACAGTAGATGAAGCATCAACATTGACACACACACATACACACACCCTGTGGAGAGAGGGTTGTTCGTCTTCCTGTTTTCCATACCAACACACCCACAGTTGAAGGTCAGACTGAGATGTGATTAGCATTCTGTCTGTCTGTCCCACAGAGCCACAGCAGCAGTAGACCGTCCAGGAGTGAGTCCCACAAGACCCACGCGCCGGAGAGGAAGGTGAGAGTCGTGAGATTCATGATAGATTGAAAATGAAGATTAGCTTAAATAAATAAAATAGATAAAAATGTGCTTTCTGGCTAAATCTGGCGCATTTACAGAAAAATGTGCACTGTCCCTGTCAAATACCTTTAACGAAGTAAAGAACAGCACCCCCTTCTAAATGGTTTATCAAACATGTGAGCTCAGCCACAAGCCTATAGGAAAACACTACAACTTATTTCAATCTGACACACACAATTACATTTGGCATCTTGAATTGTGTAAGTGTTATGATTCTATTTACCCCGCTTACAAACCAAATTTCCCTATAATAATCATGATTGATGCATTAATTGATGCGTTGACTTATTGATTGTGATGTCATCCTATACTCCAGGGTTCCAGTTACACTGCGGATGAGATCACCTCTGACCCCGTCCCAGACCTGGACGAGTTCGACCTGGACGAGTTCAACCTGGACGAGTTTGTGACGGTGGATGAGGTCGGGGAAGAGGCTGAGAGCACCAGCCTTCCTCAGGACTCATCCTCCTCCTCGTCCTCATCCACTCCTAAGAAGACCGAACCCCAGCGCTCCTCCAAACGGAAGAAGTCCCAGGAAACCCCTGCCCCAAAGGGGAGCCAGGAGCCGTCCACCAAAACCTCCTCTCATAAACCCACCACCACCCTCTCCTTCACCCCTGTCTCCGACCCCCCGGCCCAGAAGAAGCCCGCCCCGTCCCAGAAACCCCAGAAAAAAAACGCCCCGTCCGCTAAAGCTGCTGTGGCAGCCAAAAAAACACAGCCAGCAAAACCGGCCGCCGCCTCCGGCCGCAAGACCAGGTCCTCCGCTGCGTCATCCTCCGTTACCGCCCGGGAAGTGATGGAAAACAACAACAACACGGTTGAGGAGCCTAAAAACCCTCAGCCAATTGGGGAAGCCGCCGGTAAGCAGCAGCAGGAGGAGGAAGTGCCAGAGACAGTCAAGGCTGATGATGATGTGGAGGGTGCAGTTGCACGTGCCGGCCAGCAGGTGTCACCAGCAGACACTGCAGTGGCTGGTGAGACGGAGGAAAGTGCTGTGTCAGAGGCAGCTGTCATGGAGGCCGCAGACACACTAGCAGCACCTCCAGAGGCAGAGGAGGTGAAGGACCAGGCTGATCTGGCCTCCTCTGTCCTGGAGAAGGGAGCTCAGAACGGGGCTTGCCCTCCACCAGTTGAGGCCAGTCTGACTGACGACTCTGTTCTAGAGGAGAAACACCAAGAACCCCTGAAGGCCTCTGGGAAATCAGAGGTGGGTTACCAGGCGCCCGGAGGAGAGTCTTTTCAGATCCCTGATTCAGTGGATGGTCGGGTCGCCACAGAAGATGGAGGGAAGACACCCAAAGAAGCATGCCTGGGTCGCCAGGTGCCAGAGTCACAGGATGAGCCGATGTCCCAGGAGGAGAAACCGACCTACCAGGTCGTAGGCTCCGTAGACGACCAGCAGCCCACACAGGAAGAGGGTAGCCAGGTGCAGAAGGAAGATGGCGTGGCTGACCAGGTACGTGAAGAGAAGAGTCACCAGATTCTCCATTCGGTGGATAATCTGATCACCACCGAAGAAGAAGAAAAAGGTAACCAAGTACCTGAAAAGGAGGGTGGAAAGAATCCAGGAGAATCTTACAAGATCCTCGACTCGGTGGATGACCAGACCACCACAGAAGAAGAGGGAAACAGAACGTCGGTTAAGCAGGCACCTAATGACGGGGAATCTGATTTCCAGATCCTGGACTCATTGGATGCCCAGACTACCACAGAAGAAGAACAGGGTAACCAGATGCACAAAGAAGAAGACTCTGAGTTCCAGGTATTAGACTCGTTGGATGACCAGCCAGCCAAAGAGGGCGAGCCGGGTCACCAGATGACCCAGACCCCCACGGCTGAGACAGAGGGAAGCGTAGACCCCCCACAATCCCCCAAGAAAGGGGCCTTAGTCACCCTGGACGAGGTCAGCGAGGAAGAGGAGGATTACCCTGACGACGCCACTGAGGAGGAAGAGCTGATGAAGAAACAAGCCCTGGCGAAGGAGAAGGAGAAAGCGAGGGAGCGGGAGAAAGAACGGGAGAGGAGGAGGAGCAAGGAGAGGGAGATAAGCCGGGAGAGGAGCAAGGAGAAAGAGAGGGGGCGGAAGAGGGAGGAGAAGAAGTCGAGGGGTAAAGAGAGGGTGGGGGCGGACACGGAGGGGCTGGTGACTCTGGATGAGGTTGGAGGTGACGAACCTGTGGAGGGGGATGAAGGATTAGAGGAGGCCGACCTGCAGGCCTTGGTGACTCTGGATGAAATCGTGGATGAGGAGGGAGGGGAGGACGAATCAGGAGACGCCTTCAACCCAGAGGTCAGGAACAGTTTTTTTTTTTTTTTTTTTTTTTTTTTCCTGTTGTGCTCTCTCTTTCACTGTTCCATTTATTTTCTTCTCGCTCCCCTGTTTCTCTCTCTCTCTCTCTCTGCCTCCCAAACTTCCACTAACCCCTCCTCTTCTCTCCTTCCAGCTACTAGTGACTCTGGACGAGGCTGTAGGTGATGAGGAGGAGGAGATGGAGGAAGAGCAGTCCAAGCTGAGTGCTGCTGCACCTGATCCCCAGCAGACAGACAGCACAGGTATGTGTGTGTGTGTGTGTGTGTGTGTGTGTGTTATTGAAAAGGTGTGTGTGATAGTCTACAGCTCTCTAACCCCTTTCTCCACAGGGGAGCCTGCGGGGTCTCCTGGTCCAGAGGAGGAGGGCAAGGATCTGGAGGAGATCAGGAAGATGAACTTTGTCACTGTGGACGAGGTGGGAGAGGAGGAGGAGGAGGAGGAAGAGCAGGTTGTCACCACCAGGAGGGGTGCCAGAGCTAAGAAGAGGGCTAGACAAACCCCAGGTGAGACACACACACACACACAAGCATGTGACTTACCCACAGGTGTCAAGACACACACATTGGAAGTTCAACCAGAGAGAGACCTTTTCAGAATTTAAAAGCTATGCTGATTTGTACAGCTCATGAATGTAAATAGTTTTGGCTAATCAAGTGCAGCCACAGTTGAATGAAATCGTCAAAGCAAGCTGTATTCACATAGCACAGTTCATATACATGGAGGTGTAACAATGTGCAGGGCCGAAGCAGAAACACAACATTTTTGGTGGAACAACTCGTTAATGCTTGTCTGTGTGTCCTAGTGCGGAAGTCCAACAGAGGAAAGAGGGGAGGCGTCAAGGTGAACGAACAAGAAGAAGAAGAAGAAGAAGAAGAAGAAAAAGAGGAGGAGCCTCCTGCACATACAGCCCCGCCCTTTAAAGAACCTGCCCTCAACCCTCCCTCCTCATTGGTCAAAGACTCTGAGGCCCCGGAGAGCGGGAGCCAACCACCTGCCTCGTCTCCAGAGCTCAAGGAGAAGGAGGCTGACGTGGCCGCAGAGCGACCCAGCGCCGAGGCCCTCTCCTCTGGGCAGGAGCCGCACCAGGAACCCCCTGAGACCCAGAGCCTGGAGCAGGAGAGAACAGTCAGCTGTGATGACAAGGCCGACAGGAGAGCTGCACTCAAAGGTGAGAGGGGAGAATGGAGTACTAGCTCCCCTAGAGGGGCGTTCTGCAGAAGAAGAAGGAATTATAGATCTAGGTGATGGGGCAACAGACACACACCAGCAGAGGTTGTGTTTGTGTTTGGTTGTTATGGCAACAGGAGCAGCAAAGGAACAGTCAGGTCTGTGTGAGAACGCTGTGCTCTATTGCTGTTTGAGTAATGATTCTAAATTAAACCTTTCTCTCTCTCTCTCCCCCAACCCCCCTCCGTCTCTCTCTCTCTCTCTCTCTCATCCTCTCTTTCTCTCCCCCCCCCCCCCCCCCCCCCCCCTCAGATGACAGTAAAAACAGGAGAGAGGAGGCGGATCCGGAGGCGAAGAGGTGTCGCTCTCAGTCTCCAATGATCACAGGCTTCAAACTACCCCCCTTCAGCCCAGACAATCCCATTGGTGAGACACACACACACACACACACACACACTCTCCTCATCCCAGCAATGTGTAGCAGAGTCACGTATATCTATGATGCATCAACCGCCCAAGCTTCTGTGCTGTAGGCTACACAGCCATGTGGACATGGGGGATGGTGCTGTAGGCTACACAGCCATGTGGACATGGGGGATGGTGCTGTAGGCTACACAGCCATGTGGACATGGGGGATGGTGCTGTAGGCTACACAGCCATGTGGACATGGGAGATGGTGCTGTAGGCTACACAGCCATGTGGACATGGGGGATGGTGCTGTAGGGTACACAGCCATGTGGACATGGGGGATGGTGCTGTAGGGTACACAGCCATGTGGACATGGGGGATGGTGCTGTAGGCTACACAGCCATGTGGACATGGGGGATGGTGCTGTAGGCTACACAGCCATGTGGACATGGGGGATGGTGCTGTAGGCTACACAGGAGGGGCAGTGGTTAAGGGTTATAGTATGCAGCTCTGAACAGGTGGGTCCCGACGTCTTGGAAGCGGTAACTGTCCCTGACTCCCTAACAAGGGCAGGCAGGCTGTTCCACAGAGGTGACACTCCATAAGAAAACAAAACCCCGGACCATCGTCTGTCTGTCTATCTGTCCTCTGTGGGAGCCAGGGTTATCTTACTGTGTCTGTCTCTGTCTGAGTTTAGCTGACTCTGTGTCTCTCTCTCCATCCCTCCCTCCCTCCCTCCCTCCCTCCCTCCCTCCCTCCCTCCCTCCGCCTCTCTCCATCGCCTAGGGGTGGACTTTGTGGTGCCAAAGACTGGTTTCTTCTGTAAGCTGTGTTCTCTCTTCTACGGCAGCGAGGACTCTGCCAAGAAGAACCACTGCAGCAGTCTGAGGCACTACCAGAATATGGAGGTAAATACCCCCTTATGAAGCATTATAAGGCCTTATAAACATGATGGAACCACTGCTGCAGTCTGAGGCACTCCCAGAATATGGAGGTAAATAACCCCTTATGAAGCATTTATAAGGCCTTATAAACATGATAGGACCACTGCTGCAGTCTGAGGCACTACCAGAATATGGAGGTAATTACTCATCTCAAAACATATTAATAGTCTGAGGCACGACCAGAATGACTCATCTCAAGAACAGCTTGACAGTCTAAGATACGTGCATCTGCACACCTGGCATTGTGACCGCAGGTGCAGAAGGAGTAGAAAACATGCCACTGAAGAAAGACACAATGCAACACGTTTTACGTCTTTTAAAAACCACTGGATTCTTTTTCTTTTTTTGCAAATAAGCCGTTTTGAGTTTTTCCTTCAGTCTGAGACTGTCAGAATGACTCATCTCCAAATCATAGTTGTAGTCCTGGACACACTAATCTAACTGCTGTCTGAGCCGTGAACAGATGGAGGTCATTACTCATCGTTTTATCTTCAGACTAGGGGAAGCACCCCTTTATGAAGTGTTATACAGCCTTATAAACATGATAGAACCCCTGCAGTAGTCTGAGCACCCCTTTATGAAGTGTTATACAGCCTTATAAACATGATAGAACCCCTGCAGTAGTCTGAGCACCCCTTTATGAAGTGTTATACAGCCTTATAAACATGATAGAACCCCTGCAGTAGTCTGAGCACCCCTTTATGAAGTGTTATACAGCCTTATAAACATGATAGAACCCCTGCAGTAGTCTGAGCACCCCTTTATGAAGTGTTATACAGCCTTATAAACATGATAGAACCCCTGCAGTAGTCTGAGCACCCCTTTATGAAGTGTTATACAGCCTTATAAACATGATAGAACCCCTGCAGTAGTCTGAGCACCCCTTTATGAAGTGTTATACAGCCTTATAAACATGATAGAACCCCTGCAGTAGTCTGAGCACCCCTTTATGAAGTGTTATACAGCCTTATAAACATGATAGAACCCCTGCAGTAGTCTGAGCACCCCTTTATGAAGTGTTATACAGCCTTATAAACATGATAGAACCCCTGCAGTAGTCTGAGCACCCCTTTATGAAGTGTTATACAGCCTTATAAACATGATAGAACCCCTGCAGTGACACTACCATGATGCCTGTTCACCAGAGGATTTCACCATAACACAGGACTCATTGCTGTCCCCTATGAAGTGTATTAAAGTCTTGTAAACATGTTCACAGCAACTTTGGTTCAGCAGAAAACTAACATCCTTTCTTTTGTGTTCCCCTCATCCCTCCATCGCTCTCTTACTCCATCCCTCTCTCCATCCTGCTATCCCTCTATCCCTCTATCCCTCCCTCCATCCCTCTCTCTGTACAGAAATACTACCAGAAGCTTCAGAAGCAACCAGCAGGATGTCCCAACCAACCCTCCAGCCAAGGCTCCACCTCTGAATGACCCTTGACCTCACCATAACTCCGCCCCTCTTCAATCATTTAAAAAAAAACACCTGATGTTTCTCAAGCAACACCCTGGTCCCCATCCTAGAGCACTGTACAGGGAATGGGACGTGTCTGAGATGTGATCAACGTGTGTATGTCAGATGGGTCCAATATTGTTTTTGTTGTAAAGGTCGTTGCGTTTCATTTGCGGATATCAATTATACCATTTTTATTTAAATAGAAATCAAAGATGCGATATGCAAACATTGTGAGGAGACAAATAAATTTGAGTTTTATATAAAGAAAACAGTTTTTTGTGGTTTGTGTGTGATATATGGCTACTGTGGAGGGTGGGGTGGGGGTTGGTTGGGGAAAGGGGTTCATCTTGCATATATTACTATTTGGGGACCATATATACTGAAATGTATGCACTCACTGCAATATACGTCGCTTTGGATAAAAGCATCAGCTAAATGGCATTTATATTATTATTATTACTATATATATCAGCCAATGGCTGTGTATCAGACCTAAGGAAGCTGTCTGCTGCATCTCTGTCTCCAAAGTCACTCTCCTGCCAAGGTCCAAGGTATAGTTTTTGTCTGAACGTAACGTGAAGAGGAATCTGATTTGAGACAGATTCGAAGGCAGCGGCTACGTCATATTTTCTGTGCGTGAAGCGCGAAAACAAGATAAAGTAATCAATGCTCAGACCAGGGGCCATAGGCAGTCACAATGCTCAGACCAGGGGCCATAGGCAGTCACAATGCTCAGACCAGGGGCCATAGGCAGTCACAATGCTCAGACCAGGGGCCATAGGCAGTCACAATGCTCAGACCAGGGGCCATAGGCAGTCACAATGCTCAGACCAGGGGCCATAGCCAGTCACAATGCTCAGACCAGGGGCCATAGCCAGTCACAATGCTCAGACCAGGGGCCATAGG
>NW_028152571.1:15000-17500 GCF_951799395.1 Argentina silus | reverse complement strand
CCGGCCATGGACATATCCTGTATGTCATCCCTTCTCTCTCTCACCCATCCTTCCTGTCAATCTCTACTATCGCTGTCCCAATAAAGCAGGAATGCCCCAAAATGTATTATTAAAAAAAAAAAAAAAAGACTTAGCAGATAGACGTAGAGCAGGGAAACAAAGGACTCCGCTGCGGGAACAGCTGGAGCAGTTACACGCAAGACTGGTAAGAGTGGGACCTACACAACAGGACTGGTACAAGCCGGTGAATGTCCCAGAGGTCATGAGAGAGTCGAGGAGAGTGACCTCTCGGAGCGGGTCAAGGAGAGTCTGGGTCGGATGCTGGCCAAAGCATCAGCAGCGTGGTTTAAGAACGACTGTGGTACGCTGGGAGCCGGAGTACACCCATATCATCGAGGATGGAGTACACATGGAGGATGGAGTACACATGGAGGATGGAGTACACATGGAGGATGGAGTACACATGGAGGATGGAGTACACATGGAGGATGGAGTACACATGGAGGTGCGACAATATCCTCTAAACCCAGGGACAGCGAAGGAGATGGATCTGATCTCAGACCGTAAAAAAGCCTGAATCGGTTTCCACAGGTTTCCACAAATTTGGGGCTGTCCGATGGCTACAAGGAGAAGTTATGTTAAGTTAAGTTAAGCCCCCGACAAATAAGCGTGGGCTGCAGAGCATCCTGGGGCTTCGCAGCTATGTTAGAGATCATGTAGAAGGCTACCAGAAGTTTGCAGAACCTCTCTATGCAAAGCTAAAGGAGGACAAATCTTTAGATGAGAGACAGAGATCAAGGAGTTGGGACAGGTCCGCAGCGGATCAAGAGAATCTAGAGAATCTACGTAAGACAATCCTCACAGTGGTTAAGCTTGAGCTGAGAGGCTTGGAGAGCAGACCGGAGATCCAATCCACACAGTGGTTAAGCCAAGAGTTGAGCTTGGAGAGCAGACCGGAGATCGAAGTCTGTTGCGAGGATAATGACGCGGTGGTGAGGGTACGAAACGAAGGGGGAGTGCTAGTGGCCTTATGGAGTTATGTATTACCTCCGGTGGAGAGCAAATACCCCCCTGAGGAGAAAGATCTAGCTGTACTGGCAAGGTGCTGGAGACACCTGAAGGACCTGGCTCAGGGCCAGGGCATCAGAGTCATCACCCAGAGCCAAGTGTATCGTTTCCTGAGGAAAGTCACAGTGGAAAGCACTATGGCTATCAACACTAGGTGGGGGAAGTGTGAAGACATCCTATTAGACCCAGACCTGGAGATTGGGCCATCAGACACAGCGAAACCCAAACCACCAAAACAGGAAGTGGCAGAGATAGAGCTGTATGAGTGGGAGCAGTACACGGATGGTTCGGGGAAAGGAGGGGACGAGTGGGTCTACTGGGGATTCATTCTCTTACACAACGGGAAAGAGACGCATCGGCAGAAAGGTTGAGTCCTGGGTACAGCGCAAACAGGTGAAATTGCGGCAGTCCTGGAAGGACTGCTAGAGTTGGAGAACAGAAAGATCAAGAGAGATAGGTTAGTTACAGATAGCTTCTATTGTGCTCAAGCCCTGAAAGAGGATCTAGACATATGACAAGAAAATGGGTTCGAAGGAGCAAAAGGCAAGGAAATAGCTCATTGGGACCTCTGGGAGAAGATTGCGGAATTAAGGTTAAAGGTGGCCATAGTAGTGATACATCAGAAAGCAGATACCCAGAGCCCAGAGCCCAGAGCCCAGAGCCCAGAGCCCAGAGCCCAGAGCCCAGAGCTCTGTTCTCCCTTGGGGGTGTGCAGTGCGCGTGTGTTGCCCAATTGATGAGAATTGATTGCATGGCCAAATAAACAGTCTTCAGTCTTCACATATGAATCAAGGAGCACATTGGCGGGGTAATGCAGGGGTCGACCGCTATGTGCAGCTCCGCAGAGTCGCTGTAGTCGGTGCAGTGAGAGGGGGGAGGAAACACCTAAGGGAAAGGTGGTTCCTCAAGAGCGCGTGGAGGAGGTGGTACTGGAGGTGGTACTGGAGGTGGTACTGGAGGTGGTACTGGCAGCGCATTACTGTGTGGGCCATGCTGGGAGACAACACACACATACACACACACACACACACACACACACACACACACACACACACACACACACACACACACACACACACACTAGAACAACCAGGACCAGAACTCGTGTGCTTTGTCAGATACATAAGCATTTACATTTACATTTATGGCATTTAGCAGACGCCTTCATCCAAACCAACTTACAACAAGTACATTTGTTTAAGTGAATCATCTATCCATCAGTCATCATAATATAAAGTAATCAATGCTCAGACCAGGGGCCATAGGCAGTCACAATGTTAGAAGAAGTTTATTTATTTATTTATTTATTTTTATTAACAGAGAAACTTGTACACGGGGGTAGTGGGGGTGAAGAGGTCTTCAGGAGGGCAGCATTAAGAAACCATCACATGTTTGATGGTTCTGGCCATGACTGATCACTGTGGCAATGCAG
>NW_028152571.1:7500-10000 GCF_951799395.1 Argentina silus | reverse complement strand
TTTCATCCAAAGCGACTTACATTGCAGTGAGTGCATACATTTCAGTATATATGGTCCCAGTAGGAATCAAACCCACAACCTAAGCATCGTTAGTGCCGTGCTCTACCAACTGAGCCACAGAGGGTGTGTGTGTGTGTGTGTGTGTGTGTGTGTGTGTGTGTGTGTGTGTGTGTGTGTGTGTGTGTGTGTGTGTGTGTGTGTGTGTGTGTGTGTGTGTGTGTGTGTGTGTGTGTGTGTGTGTGTGTGTGTGTGAGTGACGTTTAAACCATGAGGTTTTAATCCTGGCTTCATTATGGGATGCATTCTAGTGAGTGTGTTGTTCCTGGTGGGTGCTGGCCATGATGGGGTTAACCACGTTGGGGGCAGATCGTCTTGGCTGTTGCTGCTCTGTTATAATCCAGCTCAAGTGACCTGCCCGGTGCTAAATAGCATAACAGGAATTCAGGAGGAAAAATGCAGACATGCTCCATCTGTCTCAAGTTCAGTTCTATCTGCGGGGGAGATGTGTGTATGTGTGATCCTTGAAGAGTGTGTGTGTGTGTGTGTGTGTGTGTGTGAGTGTGTGTGTGTGTGTGTGTGTGTGTGTGTGTTTCCTCCTCTGTGGTATCAGATGCCATGACCATTTATAGACATTACACTCAATAATTAGAGAGAAGACTCCAGCTCTGAGTAAGATGCTAGCTATGGAGAGAGAGAGGGGGGGGGGGGGGGGGCGGGGGGGCGGGGGGAGATAGTAGATTGGGATAGAGAGAGAATAGGAAATGACAAAGGGAACATGGACAGACAGAAAGAGGGAGAGAGAGGGAGGGAAAGGGGGATGAGAGGGAGAGGAACAGAACAAACAGAACGAGGGAGAGAGAGGGAGGGAAAGGGGGATGAGAGGGAGAGGAACAGAACAAACAGAACGAGGGAGAGAGAGGGAGGGAAAGGGGGATGAGAGGGAGAGGAAGAGTGCAGACAGAGAGAGGGAGAGACAGAGAGAGGGAGAGACAGAGAGAAGCCACTGTGGGCTTAGTTACAGACAAGAGATGCAGAAGATAGACAGACACCCTCTCGGTTTTGTAAACACATATCAGTGGTTCAGTATAATGCAATATCATTGGCTGGTTCAGTATCATGCGATATCATTGGCTGGTTCAGTATCATGCGATATCATTGGTTGGTTCAGTATCATGCGATATCATTGGCTGGTTCAGTATCACGCTATATCATTGGCTGGTTCAGTATCAGTATCACTGGTTTGTAGGGCCGAATAGGATGGCAGTTACAATACGGAGGTTTGGCAAGGACATTTGTCAATGGTCACATTAGAATGAATCAAATGAGGCTTTAATAATACTCTATACTTTTTACAAGGCAAATACTTTTTACATTCTACCCTCAATGGTAAATGTTAGATAGAGAGAGAGGGAGATAGAGAGAGAGGTAGAGAGAGGGAGAGAGAGAGGTAGAGAGAGCTGTAGAGAGAGGGAGAGAGAGAGGGAGAGAGAGAGGGAGAGAGAGGGAGAGAGAGGGAGAGAGAGAGAGAGAAATTAAACAAAGACAGACCACATCATCTGTTTACTGGACTCAAAAAACAATCACAATCATTTGGCCCATCGGGGGAAGAGTCATCTGAAGAAAGGGGTCTCTCTAATGAGGGAATAGCAGGGAACGGGTAAAGCAGGGTGGAATGGCAAAAGGGTAGGGCAGGCAGGCAGGCAGGCAGACAGGCAGGCAGGTAGGCAGGCAGACAGACAGACAGAGCAGGCAGGACACGTAGGGCAGGTTGGGTTGGCAGGGCAGGTAGACTAGGCAGGCAGGGCAGGTAGACTAGGCAGGCTGACAGGCAGGCAGGTGGGTGGATAACCGGGTCGAGGTCCTGGAGCATAAAGAGATAATGATCAGACAGAGTACTAAAACACTAGGACTTTAGAATCAATACGAGACTAAGCGGCCGAGAACGAGACTAACTTGGAAACAACAAACAACGGTCTGGCGAAGAGTGGATGAGAAGCCGGGGTTTAAACCCAGCAAGGTGATGAACAGATGACCAACAGGTGAGCAGGACGAGCAGGTGGAGATGATGAGTGACAGGGAACCGGAGCCTGGCCACGCCCACACACAACACAGACAGACAGACAAAGACAGACAGGAGAGAGGGAGGACCTGGCACAGACTAGGTGGAAGTGGAGGGCGTGACACAGAGTGAGACAGCTACACACACCAAACACTTTATTAGGAACACCTGTACACCTTCTCATGGTGGAGGTGGTGTAATGGTGTGGGGAATGTTTTCTTGGGACAGTTTGGGCCTGAATCCAATAGAACACCTTTGGGATGTGGTAGAACGGGAGATTCACAGCTCGAAAGTGTACCTGAAAAGTCTGCAGGAATTGCGTGATGCAATCATGTCATCATGGACCAGAATCTCAAAGGAATGTTTCCAACATCTTGTGGAATCAATGCCACGAATAACTGAGGCTGTTCTGAGAGCAAAGGGAGTATTAGTATACCAGCA
>NW_028152571.1:0-2500 GCF_951799395.1 Argentina silus | reverse complement strand
TGGACCCCTCTTGATGCCCCTGCATACTATAGATCTGAATGAACTAGATGGGGCTGTAGATCTGACAGAACTAGATGGGGCTGGAGATCTGAATGAATTAGATGGGGCTGTAGATCTGAATGAACTAGATGGGGCTGTAGATCTGGATGAACTAGATGGGGCTGTAGTTGAATTAACTAGATGGGGCTGTAGATCTGAATGAACTAGATGGGGCTGTCGAGTTGAATTAACTAGATGGGACTGTAGATCTGAATGAACTAGATGGGACTATAGATCTGAAATAACTAGATGGGTAAACCCTAACCCAGTATGGCGGAAACTCCTCCACGTCAGTCAGAGATGGGCTGCTGTGTTTCCATCCTAACTCTGTCGAGCGTCAGATCCGGTGGAATGACGCCACCTGTCATAAGAAAATGGGCCTGACAACAACAACAACAACCCACTTCACTGTGTCCCACGTTGATGACGTCATAGCCTGGTTGTTGATTGTTGTTGATTAGTGTTTTGTTTCATTGGACAGACCATAATACCGATACAGGGTATGTAATCAGTTCTAGTGTGAATAACCGTGGGTCACTAAGGAAACCGCTAATGGTGGAACACTCCCAGGATGCATTGTTCCTGATGGAATCCCCAGGTGTAGACCAATCAGGGAGCATTGTGATGCGTGTGGCCGTGTCTAGCGTTCTAGAATGTTCCCCCCCCATGCTAAACCACTACAGACCCGGTGGACGGACAATAGGGTAGTTCCGAGGGGTATGTTAATTAAGATGATCGCAAACCGCCAGTGGTTTAGCCACGGCGATGTCTCTCAGGGCGCCGTTCTGTTACCGCCACTCCCATTGTTTAGATTGGCGAGCCGGGGGGAGAGCAGGCGAAGTGGCGCCCCGAGATCAATTCTGATCCAAGTCTATTCCATCCTGTTTGCGGTAAACTGATATAACCGCCATTAAACAATTGTGTTGAAGACTCTGGGGTTGTGTGCCTTTAATACCCCAGAACTCTACGCTTCTGCTACACTTGTATTAGATGTGTTAAATTAAAACAAAACATCGAAAAGAAGATAGAAAAAACCATTGTGCTGCATATTTATAGACCTCTCCAAGGCATTCAGTATAGACCATTACCTACTCATTCAGAGGTTGTCTCAAATAGGTCAGGCTTCATGTAGCTGGTTTGAAAATTATTTAACGGACTGGAAGCAGTGCGTACTTACTGATGGTGTTAAATCGGGTTTTCTGGACAGAACAAAGGGTGTCCCACAAGGATCGATTCTTGGTCCGGTTCTTTTTACTTTTTACCTTACCAATATTGGGTTACCTGTGAGTAATTGTAACCATAAACTCCCGTTTTACCTAACCTCATTATTGAAATTTAAGAACAGAAATGAGTAACTCATTCTCAGAGTTGGTTATTTCAAGATGCTTTTAGTCAACGTGACTTACAGTACATACATACAGTGGGAATCGAACCCACAACCACAGATTCACTAGTGCCAGGCTTTACCAACTGAGCCACACAAGACCACTCTAATTCTCTATTTTGATTCTCTGTCATGTTAGGTAGACACCCCATCATTTATCCACATTTGATCCCCTAATCATCCCATCTTTAATGGGCTCTGTCTCTCAAACTGCATATGTGTGTGTGTGTGTGTGTGTGTGTGTGTGTGTGTGTGTGTGTGTGTGTGTGTGTGTGTGTGTGTGTGTGTGTGTGTGTGTGTGTGTGTCTCAGGGAGGGTGTGAGAGTGTGACATATTTACTCAAATGTTCCAGAAACATTTGGTTGTCACCACGGTGACACCAGTCGAGGTGTGAATGGAATGTTGGTGACCAGAGGACCGTTGGAATGTTGGTGACCATGGAGTCACTTTAGTGTGTGTGTATATGTGTATGTGTGTATGTGTGTATATGTGTGTGTGTGTATGTGTGTATGTGTGTATGTGTGTATGTGTGTGTGTGTGTGTGTGTATGTGTGTATGTGTGTGTGTGTATGTGTGTATGTGTGTATGTGTGTGTGTGTCTGTGTATGTGTGTATGTGTGTGTGTGCATGCTCCCTCCTAAAGACCTCTTCACCCCCACTACCCCCCTGTACAAGTTTTTCTTCTTCTGGCATTGTGACTGCCTGTGGCCCCTGGTCTGAACATTGTGACTGCCTGTGGCCCCTGGTCTGAACATTGTGACTGCCTGTGGCCCCTGGTCTGAGCATTGTGACTGCCTATGGCCCCTGGTCTGAGCATTGTGACTGCCTAGGGCCCCTGGTCTGAGCATTGTGACTGCCTATGGCCCCTGGTCTGAGCATTGTGACTGCCTAGGGCCCCTGGTCTGAGCATTGTGACTGCCTGTGGCCCCTGTCTGAGCATTGTGACTGCCTATGGCCCCTGGTCTGAGCATTGATTACTTTATCTTATGATGACTGATGGAGAGATGATTCACTTACTTAAACAAATGTATTTGTTGTAAGTCACTTTGGATAAAGGCGTCTGGTAAATGCCATAAA
>NW_028152572.1:10000-17377 GCF_951799395.1 Argentina silus | reverse complement strand
GTGTGTGTGTGTGTGTGTGTGTGTGTGTGTGTGTGTGTGTGGGTGGGTGGGGGGTCTTGATGAGGACGTGACTCAGGCCCCTCTCAGAGAGATCAGTGCTGATATGATGTGAGCAGCATCGTGGCTCGGAGCACATTTGAATGGCCCTCTTATCGCGGGGAACGTATAAGACGCTTTACATAGATGCATCCTAGTGTCTCTGACAGCATGATGGATGGACGGGACATCAAAGGGTTCCACAGTGGGTCCTCTGTCACTGTCAGAGCGCACACACACACACACACACACACACACACACACACACACACACCAACCTCCTTGCTGCGAAAGGAATCCAGATCCTCCTGCAGTACGGAGGCTCTCTTCTGTAGGAAGTTCACCTGCAGCAGGCAGACATAGTACAGAGTTAGTGGCAGAAGGGCGTTTTATGGGAAAGGAAGGGGTTAAATGAATAGGGGTTTACTTAGGGTGGTAGGAGACAAGACTAGGGGAGGAAGAAAGGGGGTTAGGGGACATAGTGAGGTCACAAGTGAGAGAATAGGACACAATGGCAGCACATCAGAAACACATGGTATGGTTAGTTCTACCATTGTTACATACCAGACGTAGGGGACCACAGAAGATGCAGAAGCAGGTCTTAACTTCTAACTGCAATACATTACTGTCTCCCACATCAAATCAAAAGCCAAGCTCCCCTCCTATAACCCCCCCCCCCCCCACCCCCCCCAAACTAAACTAAAACAAAAGGAATATGCATTGTTGTATATATTCACTGAGAGATGAGGGTATTACTTTCCATTCTTGGGTAAACCTCAGAAAAAAAAGACCTAGGTTTCACTGGAGGAAAAAAAAAAAAAAAAAAAAACCTCCATCAGAGAACGTAAAGTACGCGGGAACCCTGTCCAACTGCGGTCGAGACGCTGCCGGCTTCCTCTTCTCTTCAGTAAAAATAATGCATCGTAATGTGCAAAACCCAAGACATCCTCAATGAGAGGGGAGGCTGTTCCTGGTCACGAATTACATCGTATAAACATATCCCATCACAGAGTTGTGGCGAGAGCCTGAAAAGGGATCTCCTCTGAGCTATTCAGAGCAGGCGGGCGCCGGCGCTCTCTGAGAAACGCTGTTGGTGAGGCCCCCCCCCTTCCCGTCCCCCCCCACCGCCCCCGTCCCCCCCCTCCCCACCACAAAAAAAGGGCCCTATTGTTTAGGTTGTAAACGTTGAACTAGAAACGTCTCGCCACGGTTCTGTTCACGTCGAACGGGAGGGAGGCCCGCTGGAGCTAATAAGTCTGGTCGGACCGGAGCCCCGTGACGAAAAGCTATACTGTACTAATGTGGTTGTAGGGGAATGATTGTGTGTGTGTGTGTGTGTGTGTGTGTGTGTGAGTCTGCTGAGAAGGAGGGAGAGAAAGGGGCTTCAAAGAGAGCAAGGAGTCCAAATGAAAGCCATGCGTATGGTTGAGCACTAGACCACTGCTACACTATCCCTCTCCTCCTGTCCAAGAAACCAAACAAACATGGCCGACACGCACGTTTCAGACAGAGCGTGTGGGTTCAGTCCAGCCTCCCATGGTTTCCATCCATGTGGAAAGGGAAAGGGCGGGAAAGCAGAGGTGTTCAGGAGATCCTAAGCGTGCTTTCTAATAATCTTTCCTCGCATCCCTGCATTCCATATTAACTCGCATCCTTCTCAGAAACGCATTGGAGGAGAAGATCCCGAGTGTTCCTCCCTCAAGATATTCTCCTCCAGTGTGTTTTGAGAAGGACCCGTGACCTATGGAACACAGTCAAGAGGAAAACAGGTGGTTGATCAGAAGTGAGATAGAGAAGAGAGCTGGAATCATATGTGGTTGAGTATGTAGACGTGGAGAAGTCCAGTTGGGTGGAGGTAGAAAACGGAGGACAGGCTCATTAATAAGTAATGCATGGAATGGAATAAGGAATGGTATCAAACACAACGTGTTTCTACCTCCACCAGCCTCCCCTGGTCTACCTCCACCAGCCTCCCCTGGTCTACCTCCACCAGCCTCCCCTGGTGTTCTACCTCCACCAGCCTCCCCTGCTGTCTACAACAGACGCAGACCTTCAGAATAATGCGTCCGTCTACAAAAGTGCTGAGAGGATGCTTGTGAGCCCGTCCTCTGATTTCTGCCTCCGCCGGCCTCCCCTGGTAACGTCTCTCTGTGTGTCAACTGTGGAGAGGGTGGGTGGAGGGGCTCGGGGGCCGGTTCCCAGCGGAGCGCCCCGGGGCGCGTTGGCCTCACCTGAGACTTCAGAGAGGCGATGGTGTCCTCCAGCTCCTGGCGAAGCTCCGCAGGCATCAGACCTTTAATCCTCGTCTCACACTCCTGCCGTGCTGCTGTCACCTGCAGAGAGAAGAGGAGGAGGAGAGGGGGGGGAGGGGGAGGAGAGGGGGGGGGGAGGAGGAGGAGGACGGGGAGGAGGAGAGGGGGGGAGGGAGGAGGGGGAGGGGGGGGGGAGAGAGGAGGAGGAGAGGGGGGAGGGGGGGGGAGGAGGAGGAGGGGGAGGGAGAGGAGGAGGAGGACGGAGAGGAGGAGAGGAGGAGGAGAGGGGGGGGGAGGAGGAGAGGGGGTGAGGGAGAGGAGAGGGGGGGGGGGAGGAGGAGGGGGAGGAGAGGGGGGAGGGGGAGGAGGAGGAGGACGGGGAGGAGGAGAGGGGGGGGAGGAGAGGGGGTGAGGGAGAGGAGAGGGGGGGGAGGAGAGGGGGTGAGGGAGAGGAGAGGGGGGGGAGGAGAGGGGGTGAGGGAGAGGAGGAGGAGGAGGAGGAGAGGGGGGGGGGGAGGAGGAGAGGGGGGGGAGGAGAGGAGGAGGAGGGAGGGGAGGAGCAGGAGGGGGAGGGAGAGGAGGAGGAGGACGGGGAGGAGGAGAGGGGGGGAGGGGGAGGAGGAGAGGAGGAGGAGGAGGGGGAGGGAGGGGGGGGGGAGAGGAGAGGGGGGGGAGGAGGAGGAGGGGGAGGGAGAGGAGGAGGAGGACGGGGAGGAGGAGAGGGGGGGAGGGGGAGGAGAGGGGGGGGAGGGAGAGGAGGAGGAGGACGGGGAGGAGGAGAGGGGGGGGAGGGAGAGGAGAGGGGGGGGAGGAGAGGGGGTGAGGGAGAGGAGGAGGAGGGGGGGGGGAGGAGAGGGGGGGGGGAGAGGGGGGGAGGAGGAGGAGGAGGAGAGGGGGCTCAGATCACTTCAAGCAAAAGACCATGAGAGGATGTGTGATGTGTCTCTGTGATAATCATGCTGAAGCTGTCTTGCCTCCCGTAGTTGAAAGCACTTTCTTGCAGGTGTGGTAGTTCTGGATATGAGTGCTGGAGTGATGATGTCACACGTTCAAGCATGAGACACAAGAGCTGGACAGAAACTTACAGGACAATGAAAACACCTGACAGAGACCATTAAGATGGTCCGGCAATGACCTCACTTTGTTGCAGGCAGGGAGAGGGTACTCAGGCCCTGTACCAATACCCTTAACTCACCAACTGCCAAAGAGTTCCGGAACACCCACCACCTGGAGTGCCAAGTGTTTTATGTGGTGTTTACCTAGCAACAGCACTGTGATTGGCTACAAAATGGCCACAAATCATAATTGATGCGTTTTTTGGTGAATAAAGCCACCCGTGGCACTCTAGAATGTTGACAATTTGGGCGACTTTAAGTCACCCTCGGCACTGAAGGAGTTAAAAAAGAACCCTTCCTTCTTTCCTTGAAGAAATCACTGATCTGACGTGATGCGATTGGACAAAGTGATGCAGTGGAAAGCCTGCTGCGACCGATCCAACCGCGTTTGATCAGCGATCGCATCAAGGAAGGGAGGAAGAAAGGCTGTGTTATGATAGCAGTGGAACAGGGCCTCGCTCCCCTCTCACATCTCCACAGGGGGTCTAACAGCCGCGCTGGCTAATCACATCACATCACACCGCCCCCTACTGGCCACCGGGGGACAGGTCAGAGTCAACACGGCTAGGATGGAGCGCAGAATGCTAACGCCGCTAAGGGAATGCTAATTCCGCTGGCAGGGCACATCAAACGCAGAGGCCCTTCACCTCAATGGGGAGGAGGAAGTCTGTCTGGAGCGAAATTACACTGTGCAAACCATAGTCTGATTACAAAGCTTAAAGCGTTCGGTTAGCAAACCCCCCCCCGTTGCCCACAAACAGACACACACACACACAGACACACAGACACACACACAGACACACACGTATACTTAGGCACACAGTGTGTGTACAGAACTATATACAATAGGAAGCGGACATGCTGAATTGACAAATAAAGAGACGTATAGCAGCATTGTTTGGGGAATGTAACAGTGCTTTATGAGACGGAGGAGGAGGAGGAGGAGGAGGAGGAGGAGGAGGGTCAACTAACTTTCCCCGACATTTTCAAGGAGAAGCCAGGGAATGCCCCCGAAAAATTCCCGCACCCGGCCTTTGGTATGCCGAATGTCCAGAGATGTCTTTTTCCTCCCTCCTTCTCCTTCTCGATACTCCCTTCTTTAAAGTGGAGAGAGAGAGAGAGAGAGAGAGAGAAAGAAAGAGAGAGAAGAGAGGGGGGTGAAGATTGTTTTTTCCTAAAAATAATTTTCCTGTTGTGGATTTAACTGATTGTTCTGGCTTTCGGTAATTAATCTTCCTGGGCACAATGAAAGGATTGGGAAGCACTTCAAAGAGGCAGAGTATAAATTATCCCAACACAGAGAGGCTCTTTTTGTCCCAACACAGCATGCAACAGATTAGGCCTTTGCCACTTTGCCAAATTTCTCTTCCTCCTTCTCCCCTCATTTAAAAGTGTCAGGCCAATAAAGTCAGAGAGGGAGAAAGTCCATCAATTTACTTATTTTCTCCCCACCAGAAAGAGCCACGGGTAATCTGAGAAGGACCCCTTTTCAAACAAACACTGAAAAATGGTTTTACAGGCTGTAATTTGAGTGCCAACAAGTTCAAGAAAAGAGGCGGAACCGTGAAAGCGAGAGAGAGAGAGAGAGAGAGAGAGAGAGAGAGCGCATTCTAAAGCTTCCATCTATCTATAGATGCCTCTACAGTCATAACAATATGACCAGCCAGACAAAACACTCGGCTACCTCAGAACCAAACCAACAAACAATAACAAAGTGAACACAACCCTTTATGAACCGCGTTCCATGTAAGTCCAGATTCCTCAACAAGCTTTCCAGCGAAGTCAATTTTTTTTTTTTTAATGCGGCACTGCTGATGTATGGACTCCAGCAGTTACCGCAGTAACGGGATCCACTCTCCTCTGAATTACAAGCTCCCTTGTGGCGAGTCCATGTCCTCTGTCTGTCTCGTACATCAGATTCAGCACAACGAGCGTCCACTACACGCCGTAGTTAGGACTGGATACTGGTCCCCCCCCCCCCCCCCCCCACACACACCTCTAGAGAGGGGACCCCCCCCCCCCCCACCCCCCGGCAGAGAGGTAGTGTACAATAGAGTTGTCTACCTGGCCCTCAGCCTAATGACTTCAGCCCAGCTGGATGGGATGGTTAGGCTGGGCAGTGGAGGAGAGATACTGCCAGCCATTAAGGGGAATCTGCCCAGCAGCTGCGTTGCTCAGTAAACGGCTGCAGGTGGACAGAGCTGAGTGTAGCCTGCTGAACATTGTGGCGTAATTATGTTCTCCCCTCAGGTAAAACACTTATTATTTTATTCATGAACCATGTATAAAAAAATACAGTTGTTATTCACGATGATAGAAACAATTATATTTGGTAAGATGCTACTCATAGCATTTTGAGGATGCTAACATCTATACAGTTAAACAGCGAGTGCTGTCTTTGAGACCAACTGTTGAGTATTTACACCATGTTGTATGTCTTACCAAGGCATTGTCCTGATTACCAAGGCTTTGTCCTGGTTACCAAGGCTTTGTCCTGGTTACCAAGGCTTTGTCCTGGTTACCAAGGCATTGTCCTGATTACCAAGGCTTTGTCCTGGTTACCAAGGCTGTGTCCTGATTACCAAGGCTTTGTCCTGGTTACCAAGGCTTTGTCCTTGTTACCAAGGCTTTGTCCTGGTTACCAAGGCTGTGTCCTGATTACCAAGGCTTTGTCCTTGTTATCAAGGCTTTGTCCTGGTTACCAAGGCTGTGTCCTGGTTACCAAGGCTGTGTCCTGATTACCAAGGCTTTGTCCTTGTTATCAAGGCTTTGTCCTGGTTACCAAGGCTTTGTCCTTGTTACCAAGGCTGTGTCCTGATTACCAAGGATTTGTCCTGGTTACCAAGGCTTTGTCCTGGTTACCAAGGCTGTGTCCTGGTTACCAAGGCTTTGTCCTGGTTACCAAGGCTGTGTCCTGGTTACCAAGGCTTTGTCCTGGTTACCAAGGCTGTGTCCTGGTTACCAAGGCTGTGTCCTGGTTGCTATGCACCGGGATGGAGACAACAGAGCTGCCATTTTCATAACGATGACTGTTGTGGCTAACCACGCGAGGCTAACACAGACATGAATGCTAACATACAGTAAGGTCAGTCAGAGGACACACTAAACCCTCCCTGTCCCTGTTTCTCTCCTTCAATGACAACATATGGAGATAAATCACTAAAGTAAGCCACAAAAAGCAAAACAAGATGGTCGCCTTTTTCTTGACAGACAAAATTTTTTTCCTCCTCAGTTTTTCAGTTTCTCACAGCCTGTTCAACCATCTCATCTCCTTCTCTCCCTCTCTCACTACAAACCTCTGTTTGTACTGTAAAGGCCTGCTTTCTCTTCTGACAGGTGGAGGGAGGGAGGGAGGGAGGGATGGAAGGAGGAATGGCGGCAGGGATGGAAGGAGGACCTGAAAGAGGCTCCTTCACCAATAAAGACAGCCGCTGGAACCCTTTGAAGACGGCCTCTGATCAAACCTTTACCATGAAGGTTTTTGGTCATTGACAGACTCCAGATGACTAGATATCCATAAGATGAAGACAGGAAGAAAGCGCCACTCTTCTCCAAAGCAGCCCGACCATCAGAGAGGAACAAATCTGACTTTCCACAGAGGAAATCGGTTTTTATCTCCACCCTCCCCGTTTTATGAAGAGTTGTTGTGTGTGTGTGTGCGTGTGTGTGTGTGTGTGTGTGTGTGTGTGCGTGTGTGTTCCTGATGAAGCTTTGGTCTTCATTTTGAAGACTAAGAGAAGCAGCAGTCTTTTTTCCTCCCCAAGTCCTCTTAAAATGACAACATTTCATCTATATATAGTCTTTAGATTGTGCGTGTGGTTTGACTCTTCTCTGGCGCTTGATGCTGTCGCACACGGAAGGTTTTTGACAGCTGCCAGCAGAAAGAAACAAGGCCTCAACACTTTGAAGGTTCAAATGACGTTTGTCACATCCTCAGGAAGTTTGATGTATGCTAATGAAGTGTGTGTGTGTGT
>NW_028152573.1:0-13056 GCF_951799395.1 Argentina silus | reverse complement strand
CACACCCACACACACACGCGCTGACCGTCTCTCTCCTCCAGGCGTGACCCACAACATCCCGCTGCTCAGAGAGGTCATCACCAACGCTCGCTTCATCTCCGGGGACATCAGCACCAACTTCCTGCCTGAGGTCTACCCCGACGGGTTCAAAGGTCACCAGCTGTCCGCCGCCGGGCGCCGGGAGCTCCTGGCCACCGCCGCCGCCCTCTACGTGGCCGCCCAGATCCGCTCCCAGAGGTTCCTGGGTGATCTGAGGTAAGGGAGCAGAGGCTTCTGATTGGCTGTTCTGTATGACCTGGAAGCACAGTGAAGCCTGTTTAGTGACATGTCCATCTTTGCATGGACAATAAAATTATTTTGTGTTGAATTCTTTTGAGTAAGCAGCATCTCACAGAGCTGATCCCTGCAGCACACACACACACACACACCTACACACACACTCTGGACAAACACTAGCTGACAGCTTCTCTCTTTCTCTTCTCCCTCCCTCCCAGATGTTCTGTCCTGTCCTGGGAGAGAAAGACAGAGAGAAAGAGGAGAAGGAGGAGAAGGAGGAGAAAGAGGAGAAGGAGTAGAAGTGGGGCAGCAGATGTTGAAGCAGCTGGAGGAGGAGAGAGAGGGCGAGATGTAGCGGCTAGGTGTTAGCTGCTACCTGCTAGCTGTGGTGTGTTTCTGTTAGCGGCTAGGTAGCAGCTAACACCTAGCCGCTAACATCTCGCCCTCTCTCTCCTCCTCCAGCTGCTTCAACATCTGCTGCCCCACTTCTACTCCTTCTCCTCCTCTTTCTCCTCCTCTTTCTCTCTTTCTCTCTCTCCTCCTCTCCCAGGACAGGACAGAACAGTCTTCTATCTGGGAGGGAGGGAGGGAGGGAGAAGAGAAAGAAAGATAGAGAAAGAAGCTGTCAGCTAGTGTTTGTCCAGAGAGAGAGAGAGAGAGAGAGAGAGAGAGAGAGAGAGAGAGAGAGAGAGAGAGAGAGAGAGAGAGAGAGAGAGAGAGAGAGAGAGAGAGAGAGAGAGAGTGTGTGTGTGTGTGTGTGTTCCAGGGATCAGCTCAGTGACAATGATCTCTACACACTGACAGGACAGATACTGTTAGACACACACTGTTCAATCTACAACTGACACGCTGTGTGTGTGTGTGTGTGTGTGTTCCAGGGATCAGCTCAGTGACAATGATCTCTACACACTGACAGGACAGATACTGTTAGACACACACTGTTCAATCTACAACTGACACGCTGTGTGTGTGCGTGCGTGTGTTGCAGGGTGTCTACCACCACCCAGGAGCGTGCTCAGTGGGAGCTGTGTGTGGAGCTGGAGAAGGACGTCCACGCTGTCACTGTGTGTCGCTCTGGAACCAGCTACACCGTGAGTACACACACACACACACACACACACACTCATATACACACACACACACACACACTCATATACACACACACACGTACAGAGGGGGGGGGTTGGCAGCTGTCAGTCAGTGCTGGATGTTTAGACACCTGCATCAGTAGTGGGGGGGGGGGCAGGGGGTCCCTGGTCTGTGGTCATTGATCACACATGCTCCTAATCAGACACTGCTGCTCACCCAGACCCTCACATCAAACTGGACCCCCCCCCCATTGCTTGGCCTCCATCTTTGATGTTGTTTTCACAACTGGCTCTGTGTTGAAAACAGAGCTGCCCCCCCCCCCCCCCCCCCCCACTCGCCCCCCCCAGCCTCTTTGCTATCTCTTCTAACGTATCAATAGACAGGCTCAGTCCAGATGGGATGACACACACACACACACACACACACACTTTATTTGGGTTCACAGTAATCATTCCAAGCTTTCTTTGGGAGGCAGTGTGCTGTGTTCTGTCAGGTGGTCTGGAGTCAAGGCCAGGTAAGAGTGTGACTAGGGTGTTTTTGTAGTTTTGGAGAGAAGGCTTCTTCAGAATACACACACACACACACACACACACACACCTCCTCCACTCACACACACACACACACACACACACACCTCCTCCAAGCACACACACACACACACACATACACACACCTCCTCCACTCACACACACATACACCTCCACACACACACACACACACACACACACACACCACCTCCACAAACACACACCTGCACACACACACACACCTCCTCCACACACCTGCACACACACACTCATTTAACTCATGTGGAGTCAAACCAACTGTGTTGTTATCTAGTGTGATGTCACGCTCCTGGGAGGTTGCCATGGTAACGACCTGACCTTTGACCCCCAGGTGGAGGTGGAGGGAGAGAAGGTGGAAGTGAAGGGAGAATGGAACCTGGCCTCCACCCTGCTACCTGTCACCATCAACGGCAGCCAGAGAGTCCTGCAGGTAACACACACACACTCTCACACACACACACACACACACACACACACACACACTCTCACACACACACACACACACCAAACACACACACACACACACACCAAACACACACACACACACCAAACACACACACACACACACACACCAAACACACACACACACACACACACACACACACACACACACACACACATCAAACACACACACCAAACACACACACACACATCAAACACACATGCACTAATTGTGTGAAGAAACAAAGAGACTGATATCCTAATAACTCATGTCCCTGTGTGTGTGTGTGTGTGTGTGTGTGTGTGTGTGTGTGTGTGTGTGTGTGTTCGTTCCAGTGTGTATCAAGAGATGCAGGAGGGAAGATCACTCTGCAGTACCTGGGAACATCGGTGAGTCTCAGCTGACCGCACTAAAATTACCTCAAAAAACAAACACCCTCCCATCCCCCCCCCCAAGAAGGCATAGGAAGGAGGAAGAGGAAGTGATGTCAGAGGTTGTGACACGTATCTTCAGAGGGTCCGTGTTCAAAGCCCCCCCATGGTTCGAGCAGCTGTGTGTGAGTGTGTGTGTGTGTGTGTGTGTGTTCTGCTTTCAAAGCCCCCGTAATGGACTCCATTGGGCTTCCTGCTATTCTTGTGTGGCGGGGGTTCGTCGCTGGGCTGGGGGGGGCTGGGGGGACCGGGGAGGTTGAGTGGTCCAGGGGGGATTGTAGGGAGGTTGGGTATGTAAGAACTCTCCCCCCCTCTCCATCCTGTACCCTGCTGAGACAGGTAGAAGGGTGTGTGTGTGTGTGTGTGTGTGTGTGTGTACCTCTTAATCCTCTTGTCAGTGGACTGTGTTTGTGTAGGCGATGCCTGCGGAGCAGAGATGAACTGCTTTCTGCCCCCCCCCCCCCCCCGCCCCTAGTCCGACCATCAGTAACCTCTGGGTGGTTCTGGCCTCAGTACAGAGCCCAGGGTTCACCCCCCAACCCCCCCCCCCCCACCACCACCACCCCCACCTTGGCTGTAGTCTTGGTGATGTCCTCCACAGTCATGGTTGGCTGTTAGCCTCCAGGCTCCCTGGAAGGACAGATGGACTCTCGATGGGACTGGCGTTTATACAGCGGTGGAGGCTGGTGGAGGTTGAGGGGAGGCTGGTGGAGGTTTAGGGAGGCTGGTGGAGGTTGAGGGGAGGCTGGTGGAGGTTGAGGGGAGGCTGGTGGAGGTTTAGGGAGGCTGGTGGAGGTTCAGGGGAGGCTGGTGGGTTAGGGTTAGGGACCAGCCTCTTCTGCTTTGCTCAGGGATGACCCCACCATAACCTAAGGTGTGTGTGTGTGTGTGGGGGGGGGGGGGGGGGGGCTTCCTTGGAAGAATTCCTGGAAAGCCACTATTTCCCCGGCGTTCCGACGTTCCAGAGGAGATCCCTGATTTACAGTCCCAGCTGGGATCTCCCTGATCCTGGTGTTCCTGGGAATGTTCAGAGGAGATGGGGGGGTGGGGGGTGGGGGGGTAGGAGGGGGTCCCAGAGGAGGGGGTCGGTGGGGGGGGGGTCCCAGAGGTGAACAGGTTAAACAAACAACGTTATTAAGCCAGTTGTTGACAGCCTGTTTGTTCTGTGAGCCTCCGAACAGTGGAGAGTCTCTCTCTCTCTGTCTCTCTCTCTCTCTCCCCCTCTCTCTCTCTCTCTCTCTCTGTCTCTCTGTCTCTCTCTGTCTCTCTGTCTCTCTCTCTCTCTCTCTCTCTCTCTCTCTCTCCCCCTCTCTCTCTCTCTCTCTCTGACCAGACAGTCATTAGGCAGTAATTAGCACTGCTGCCTAATGAGCAAGGCTTAACGAGGGAGAATCCAGCCACAGCCAGACGGGTGTGTTTAATTAAGAGGTCAATTAATGACCTGATTAGGGGGGTGCTTAGTGGCATAGCACACTAATGCGCTTAACCACGTAATCACAAGGCTCCTGGTTCGATTCCAACCCTCGACCTATCCTGCATGTCATCCCTCCCCTCTCTCTCATCCTTTCTGTCAATCTCTACTGTCTCTATCCCAATAAAGCAGAAATGCCCTAAAAACACGTTTAAAAAACAAAACAAATAAAGGACCTGATTGGGTGTTGAGATGAAGGTTGGTGGTCATCTCTCACCCGGTGGCTGGGCGAGGGGGGGACAAGGATGGTGTTGCCTGCCACCTAGAGGGCGTTAAGAGAACCACGCTGGATTAGTTTCAGCAGAACAGGAGCCACGACGAGTTTGGGATCAGGGGAAACCCCTGGCCATAAATGGGTGGGTGTTTTGATGTAAAATGGTTCTGGTTTCAATGTGTGTCTGTCTGCCTGTCTGTGTGTCTGTCTGTCTGTGTGTGTGTGTGTGTGTGTGTGTGTGTGTCTGTGTGTGTCTGTGTGTGTGTGTTCAGTTCAAGGTGCGTGTCTTGTCTAAGCTGGCTGCAGCGCTGAGCGTCCACATGCCAGAGAAGGTTCCAGAAGACACCAGCAGCATCCTGCGCTCTCCCATGCCCGGGGCCGTGGTCGCCGTGACCGTCAAACCTGGAGACATGGTAAGAACACGCATGTACTGGTCACAGTGGTCGATCGCACACACACACACACACACACACACACACACACACAGGCATTAGGACTGATAAGTCCCTGTGTATGTAGGATATCATATCACATCCTTCAATAATGGACAAAATCAATAAATAATGTTTTTCTAAGATGCACACACACACACACACACACACACACACGGACCCAAACACACACACACACACAGACCCAAACACACACACACACACACACACACACACGCATGCATGCACTCCCCCAGCCCTGTGATGGAGAGAGAATGTTAAGTGATGAATATTGCATGTGGACCATGGCGCCAGTTAATGCACCGTGTGTGTGTGTGTGTGTGTGTGTGTGTGTGTGTGTGTGTGTGTGTGTGTGTGTGTGTGTGTGTGTGTGTGTGTGTGTGTGTGTGTGTGTGTGTGCCTCCCTCAGCAGCCTGTTCATCATATTGTCTCTCTCCTCTGTCTGTCTGTCTGTCTGACTCCTCTAGCCTCTTACCCAGAGGCTGACCTGTCTGTCTGTCTGACTCCTCTAGCCTCTTACCCAGAGGCTGACCTGTCTGTCTGTCTGTCTGACTCCTCTAGCCTCTTACCCAGGGGCTGACCTGTCTGTCTGTCTGTCTGTCTGTCTGACTCCTCTAGCCTCTTACCCAGAGGCTGACCTGTCTGTCTGTCTGTCTGTCTGTCTGACTCCTCTAGCCTCTTACCCAGAGGCTGACCTGTCTGTCTGTCTGTCTGTCTGACTCCTCTAGCCTCTTACCCAGAGGCTGACCTGTCTGTCTGTCTGTCTGTCTGTCTGACTCCTCTAGCCTCTTACCCAGAGGCTGACCTGTCTGTCTGTCTGTCTGTCTGTCTGTCTGTCTGTCTGTCTGTCTGTCTGTCTGTCTGACTCCTCTAGCCTCTTACCCAGAGGCTGACCTGTCTGTCTGTCTGACTCCTCTAGCCTCTTACCCAGAGGCTGACCTGTCTGTCTGTCTGTCTGTCTGACTCCTCTAGCCTCTTACCCAGAGGCTGACCTGTCTGTCTGTCTGACTGTCTGTCTGTCTGTCTGTCTGACTCCTCTAGCCTCTTACCCAGAGGCTGACCTGTCTGTCTGTCTGTCTGACTCCTCTAGCCTCTTACCCAGAGGCTGACCTGTCTGTCTGTCTGACTGTCTGTCTGTCTGTCTGACTCCTCTAGCCTCTTACCCAGAGGCTGACCTGTCTGTCTGTCTGACTGTCTGTCTGTCTGTCTGACTCCTCTAGCCTCTTACCCAGAGGCTGACCTGTCTGTCTGACTCCTCTAGCCTCTTACCCAGAGGCTGACCTGTCTGTCTGTCTGTCTGACTCCTCTAGCCTCTTACCCAGAGGCTGACCTGTCTGTCTGTCTGTCTGACTCCTCTAGCCTCTTACCCAGAGGCTGACCTGTCTGTCTGTCTGACTCCTCTAGCCTCTTACCCAGAGGCTGACCTGTCTGTCTGTCTGTCTCTCTGACTCCTCTAGCCTCTTACCCAGTGGTTGACCCGTCTGTCTGTTAGTCTGTCTGTCAATGTCAGTGTAATACCTGTGTTGTCCTGTAGGTGGCAGAGGGCCAGGAGATCTGTGTGATATATTATATATATATATTAGTAGTCATGTAATACCTGTGTTGTCCTGTAGGTGGCGGAGGGCCAGGAGATCTGTGTGATCGAGGCCATGAAGATGCAGAACAGCATGACAGCAGCCAGGACAGCCAGGGTGAGGAGTTACACTAACTCTCTCTCACACACACACACACACACACACACACACACACACACTGCACTGTCTTATCATACACTACACACACCTCCTCACAACAACACCACACCATGTCTATTCTACACACACCTTCTCACCTAAACTGTGTCTGTGTCTGTCTGTGTCTGTCTGTGTGTGTCTGTGTGTGTCTGTGTGTCTGTGTCTGTCTGTGTCTGTCTGTGTGTGTCTGTGTGTGTCTGTGTCCAGGTGAAGAGTGTCCACTGTAAGCCGGGGGAGACGGTAGGAGAGGGAGACCTACTGGTGGAGCTGGAGTAGCTGACCTTTGACCTCCAGCCCTCGACCTCTGACCTCCACTCCACCAGGGTCGGGATTGGACGATCTCTCAGTCCGCTTCGAGACAAAGGCCGCCCTCACGGACCGGACGGACGGACGGACACTGCTAGACTAGATGGAACATTCCCCAGTTTTTCTTGTTGTTTTGTTATTGGTTGATTTCTACACCCTTCAGTATCGGGTCCTGGGATTGGCTGAGAGATTCTAGTGGATGTGGATGTGGACCTGCTCTTGTGCCTTTCAGCCTCTGAGGCGAGGAATCGCGTTTTGTTAGCGTGACGCGTTCCACGTTAAACACTATAGATGTGTCATGTATGTGTCATGTATGTGTCATGTATGTAGCTCTCCACACGTCAATGCAACAAAACACGTCTTCTGTCCCTTAACTCACCAACACACTACTGTGAACCTGTCTGTCTGTAGGTACATGCTACATGCTACCTGTCTGTCTGTAGGTACATGCTACCTGTCTGTCTGTAGCTACATGCAACATGCTACCTGTCTGTCTGTAGCTACATGCTACCTGTCTGTCTGTAGCAACATGCTACCTGTCTGTCTGTAGCTACATGCTACCTGTCTGTCTGTAGCAACATGCAACATGCTACCTGTCTGTCTGTAGCAACATGCTACCTGTCTGTCTGTAGCTACATGCTACCTGTTTCTCTGTAGCTACATGCTACCTGTCTGTCTGTAGGTACATGCTACCTGTCTGTCTGTAGCAACATGCAACATGCTACCTGTTTGTAGCTACATGCTACCTGTCTGTCTGTCTGTAGCTACATGCTACCTGTCTGTCTGTCTGTAGCTACATGCTACCTGTCTGTCTGTCTGTAGCTACATGCTACCTGTCTGTCTGTAGCAACATGCTACCTGTCTGTCTGTAGCAACATGCTACCTGTCTGTCTGTCTGTACATGCTACATGTATGTTCCCTTGGGTGGTTGGTGTTGCCTTAGTACTGTAGGGACAGAGGGGGTTGAGAAGGAGTGTTATGATATTTGTGAATTGAATTTACCCAATTTCTGTATTTCTTAACTCCCCCATGTATGGCACTCTACTGTAGAGCTCCCAGCCCCCCCCCCCCCCCCCCCCCCCCGTAACATAACTGTAACGCTGGAATCTACAGAAAACAGCAGGATCTGTGATTCCCTGACAGAATATTCACCCATGAATCGAAACCCCCCCTTTATGCAATTTCAGAGTGGACAGGAAATCGTGTGTGTGTGTGTGTGTGTGTGTGTGCTTGTAGAGACTAGAATGTGTAGTGGGTCAATGTAAACTGTAGCTAACCTGACAACCTGTTAATGCAGCCAGGATGAGAGGCTGGTGGAGGGAGGCAGGCTGATGGAGGTAGACATCGGAGGACGGGCTCATACGTGTGTTTCATGGTGTCTGAAGGGAGTTGCCATGGGGTGCGTTCAGGAGGGTGGAACATTCTGGAGCGTTTAGATAGAAATGTGTTGTACAGAACAGGTATGCATGTCTTTTAGAATAGGGAGCAGTTGGTAGAAACGGGAGGACGGGTTCATTATAATACATGGAACGGAATGAGGAACGGTGTCAAACACAACTTCCCCCGTATTCCGTTCCATGAATTACAGTGAGCCTGTCCTCTGATTTCTACCTCCACCAGCCTCCCCTGATAGGGAGTCATGGCAGATCTCTACATTACATTTTTACCTGCAACATGTGACCTCACCCCTGGTGACCTCCCCAGGCCCAGGGGTCAGGGGTCAGGACGGGGTTTGAACTGATGAATCACCATATTGATGTCTCCTCTAAACACACCGTGGTTCCACCTGTTTTTGAGATAATTTTGTAATAAAAGATCATGGAAGTTGTTTGATGATGATGATGTTTTAACCTCGTCTGTCTGTTCTGATGTTCAAATGAGCCTGGTTTCTCTTGTGGAACGTTGTGTACTGTAGGCGTGACTAAGTGTTTACTCACACACACACACACACACTTGCACGCATGCTCGCTGTAGAGTAGAGAGTCAGACCCCACACACACTGACACGCCAGCAGAACCACGTCAGTCACCTGTTTATGTGCAGTATTAACAACTCAGTTTTTTTTTTACACATTTTTACAAACGTAAACAAATCATGCCCCCATTTTGTCTCTGTTGAGTCACTGAAGACTGCTCCTCAGCACCCAGCTCTCTGATTGGCTCACTGAAGACTGCTCCTCAGCACCCAGCTCTCTGATTGGCTCAGAGCAGGTTGCTGGGGCTCATCGCCACGGAGACGAGATGAGCCCTGTTTTGATGTTGTGGGATGCAACACCCCATAATAACACGTCCTGACACTCCGTTGTCATGGCTTCCAGCCAATAAGCACCAGAGAACGCGCTCCATAGTTCTCGCTTACGATACAGTACTTCCTGGTTCTCCTTCCATACAGAAAACACTTTGAGTGACAGCGTCAACATGAATCATACAGACTTACTGTACCTCCCAGTCTCCCAGTCTCCCAGTCTCCCAGTCTCCCTGCCTCCCAGCCCTCCCAGCCCTCCCAGCCTCCCAGCCCTCCCTGCCTCCCAGTCTCCCAGCCTCCCAGCCTCCCTGTCTCCCAGCCCTCCCAGTCTCCCTGCCTCCCAGCCCTCCCTGCCTCCCAGCCCTCCCTGCCTCCCAGCCTCCCAGTCTCCCTGCCTCCCAGTCTCCCTGCCTCCCAGCCCTCCCAGTCTCCCTGCCTCCCAGCCCCCCCAGCCTCCCAGGTCACTAAGCTGAGCTCTTCAGGAGGAGGAGGGAGAGGCTAAAGGTTCCTCTGAGTCTCTATCATGCCTGACTGATGGAGGGAGAGGGGACTGGACTAGACTGGACTAGACTGGGCTGGGCTAGGCTGGGCTGGGCTGGGCTGGGCTGGGCTGGGCTGAGGAGAGGCTGGGCTGGACTGGGCTGGGCTGGGCTGGGCTAGGCTGGGCTGGGCTGGGCTGAGGAGAGGCTGGACTGGGCTAGGGAGAGGCTGGACTGGACTGGACTGGGCTGGGCTGGGCTGGGCTGGGCTAGGCTAGGCTAGGGAGAGGCAGGACTGGGCGTCCTGGGCCGTCCTGGGCCCATGGTGCTGTGTCTGACAAGCCACTGAGAGGTCTGAACACCCTGGTACGGATGTGCAACCTGACTGTGGTTCGAACCTAGGTCTCCGCACCACTCGCCAAACACCTGACCCATTTGCCCACTAAGCTGAAGGCTGGAGCTTAGGCATTAGCTGGGGGGGCAACATAGGTGTTCAGGCCTATAGGCTGCTGAGCCATCTCTGCCCCTCCCACACACACCCTTCTTACCCAGCCTAGATCCAGATCACACACACACACACACACCCTGTTACTGTATGGTATGTCAGCCTCTTATATCAGAAATCATATTTTATTACATCAAATCAGTCATAACAACACAGGAAGTGGGGACATCCCCCTCCCCCTCCCCTCACCCCCTCCCCCCCTTCCTCCCCCGTCTGTCCTGACTCTGAGTCACTTCATGTTACATCTCTCATCTCTCAGAGAGAGAATCAGGCCACCCCCCCCTCCTCTCTCCCCCCCCTCCTCTCCTCCTCTCTCCCCCTCCTCCTCTCCTCCTCCCCTCCTCCTCCTCCCCTCCTCCTCCTCTCTCTCTGTATGTCTGAGAGGAGTCGTAAGGCCTCAGTGGATCCTCAGACCGTAGTAACTCTCATGACCAGCTCTCGGCTGCTGTCCCTGGGCTGAGGCTGAGGCTGAGGCTGGGCCCGGGCCTGGGCCTGGGCCTGGGTCTGGGTCTGGGTCTGGGCCCCGTGGGGGTCCTGGGGCTGGGGGGCGGGGGGTCGGGGGGTCGGAGGTCGTAAGTGACAGCTGAGCAGCTGGAGGATGGCGTAAGCACGGTGGCTCCGCCTCTCCGTCACCGCCGCCGACGGCCCATTGGTATGCTCCGACGATGAGTCCTGTGAGGCGGTCGCGGTCGGCGCGGGGACGGCGGCTATCGCCGTGGTGACGCTGTGGGCTGAGGCGGCAACGGCGGCCATGAGGGAGGAGGTGGAGGGGGAGGCCGGCTCGGCGGGCGGCCCGGCCCGGGAGGGGGCGCTGGGCCTGGGGTGGGCCAGGGAGAAGTGGCGGGGCGTGAAGATGGACTTCTGCTGCTCCTCCGTGTCCCGGACCTTGTTGTAGTTCAGGACCTTCCACCGCTGGTTCACCGCCTGCCAGCGGTTGAAGATGCGGAACACAGACGGGCCTTCATGGAAGATCAGAGCTGGAGAGAGAGAGAGAGCTGTCAGTTATTACACACTCACGCACGCACACACATACACACACACGCACGCACGCACATACACACACACACGGCCATCCCTTCTGCAACAAAAATTCTCTTCGCCTCTATTTCTGACTGTGTGGCCACTGCTCTCCCCCCTCCCCCCTCCCCCCTCCTCTCCTCCTCCTCCCCCTCTTCTCTAGTGAAGGGTTCATCCCTCTCCTCCTCTCCCCCCTCCCCCTCCCCCCTCCCCCCTCCTCCTCCCCCTCTCTTCTCTAGTGAAGGGTTCATCCATCTACTCAATCGGGAGCCTCTTGAGGAAGGACGTAAATCTCTCTCAGAGCTCTGGAGGACTCCCTCATTGATTTAATAATGCTTTGTGTGCGTACGTGTGTGTGTGTGTGTGCGTACGTGTGTGTGTGTGTGTGTGTGTGTGCGCGTGTGTGTGTGTGTGTGTGTGGGTGTGTGTGTGCGTGTGTGTGTGTGTGTGTGTGTGTGTGTGTATGTACGTGCTAGTGTGGAACAGATTAGAAGTCTAATAACAATTTAAACAGCAGGCTTGCTCCTGAGTCTCTCCTCCCAGCAGGGAGAAACATGCCTAGTCTCTGTGTTGAGTCTCTGTGGTCCTACTTTTATCATCCTGTTTTTATCTCGCTATGGTTTTTATTTTCTCTCTCTGTTTTTATTTATTCATCCTATAAAGCATTTCACTGCAATAACCCTAACCCTAACACTAGATGCACTAACCCTAACCCTAACACTAAACCTAACACTAACACCAACACTAGATGCACTAACCCTAACCCTAACACTAACCCTAAACCTAACCCTAACCCTAACACGAACCCTAAACCTAACCCTAACCCTAACCCTAACACTAACTGCACTAACCCTAACCCGAACACTAACACTAACCCTAACCCTAACCCGAACACTAACACTAACCCTAACCCTAACCCTAACACTAACAGCTTGGTAGGCCAAGGAAGACTTGTACAGCGGATGACAGAAGAATGCTCACTATGATTAAGAAAAACCCCAAAACAACTGTCCCACAGATCAGGAACACTCCAGGAGGCAGGCATGAATGTGTCAGACTCTACCATCCGCAGAATACTTCACCAGCCAAACTACAGACGCTTCACTGCAAGGTGCAAACCACTAGTTATCCTCAAACAGGATGGTCAGGTTACAGTTTGTTAAAAAGTACTTAAAAGAGCTCTGGAAAAAGGTCTTCTGGACAGATGAGACAAACATTAACTGGTACCAGAGTGATGGCAAGAAATGGCATCTGTGAAACATGGTGGAGGGGGTGTTATGGCTGACACTGGAGCTGCTCACTTCATTAATGATGTCACTGCTGACAGCAGCAGCAGGATGTATTCTGTGTTCAGAAACATTCTATCAGCCCAAGTACGAGCAAATGCCTCCAAAATCATTGCATGACGCCTCATCATACAGGAAGACAATGACCCAAAACATACTGCCATAGCAACAAAACATACTGCCATAACAACAAAACATACGGCCATAGCAACTAGGGAGTTTTTCAGGGCCAAAAAGTGGAAAGTTGTTGACTGGCCAAGTCAGTCTCTAGGTTTAAATCCAATTGAACATGCATTTAATTTGCTGAAGAGGAGACTGAAGGCAAAACGTCCTCAAAACAAGCAACTGAAGATGGCTGCATTCCAGGCCTGGCAGAGCATCACCAGAGAAGGTACCCAGCGTCTGGGCAATGGGTCACAGACTTTTTATTGCATGCAAATGATTGTTGACCAAATACTAAACATGAGTGCTTAATTTGGACATTTGATACATCTGTCCCATCACTTTTGGGTACCCTGCCTGGTCCCCTCCGCCTGGTCCCCTCC
>NW_028152574.1:0-5000 GCF_951799395.1 Argentina silus | reverse complement strand
GTTGTTTTCCTTCCACACCTTGTTGTGCTGTTGTTGTTGTTGTTGTTGTTTTGTTAAAAGAATTGCAGTCTTTGGCACCGGTTGCCCCTTTAACAATGAAAGCAGGTCCGACATCTATTTGTGTCCCGATCGGAATTCAGATCATACCTCCGTCTCCCCGGATCCGCTTGTTTGCCCGGGGCGCCTCAGGGGTTAAACGTTCTCTGTCACTCTCCCCGCGTTTGTCACCATCAGGCCATAAACATTATTGTTTCCCATTAGTCTTCAAACGACCTCCCATCAAATCGCTAACGGAGAGGGAATGCCCCCCCCCCACGGAAACGTTCTAAGCGTATCTTCCCTTTTCCGAAAACCGACGGCCAGGGCACTCATTGCCAATCAGGGTCTCTTTAAGCGGCGTCCTTGTCCTCTCGCGAGTTCTAATTTGGGTCCCTGGATAAGTAGGCACCGGCTGGGTGGTGACCTCTGGGTAATGGAGTTGATCTGGGCCTGATGGAGACCAGAGACAACTACCTGGAGTGGAAACGGCAAGGCAATGAGTCACGGAGTCTTTTTCTCCCAATTCTAATTCATCCTGCTAGAGTACCCTGCGCCCCCCAGGCGATGGAGGAAGATCTAGAAGAGACTGTCGAGGTGGAAGCGATACGCCCCCACATGTCCCGGACCCCTGAATCGAGTCCGGCGAAAATGACCGGATCGAATGACGGGGGCGAGGTGTCAATAGGGGACAGAGCATGGTGTCTAATTGGGGGGGGGGGTGTGTGTGTGTATACACACATGAACGGGGTCACTGGTGTGAGACTGAGAGAGGTGTTCCATGACGGGGACCCTACCTCCATTAGAACAGATCTGTTTCCCTGTTCCCAGTAATGTATAGTGTCTGCTCTGCCTCGGGGGGGGGGAGTCACAACTCTGGCAGCTATGGATTTTGCTTCATCTAGATTGTTGTGGATTAGGGGGGCCCGGCATTGTGTCTCCCTGTGCCAATAGTACAGGTTCTCCTTAGCCTTGGCCTTCGTGGGGAGAGATTCACCCAAACCCCCTCACTGTCACGATCCGGATGGATATGCCGTGACAAGGAGCCCATATGGAAAGAGGCAAAAACCCACCGACCGTACCAGCAGGTGTGTGTGTGTGTGTGTGTGTGTGTCTGTGTGTGTGTGTGTGTGTGTGCACATATGGTTGGAGGGGCTAGTGTATATTAATCTGTGTTTGTGCTGTGCTTCATGCTTCATGGCCTCAGAGGGAGAGAGCAGCTTCACCCCCTCTTCCTCATGCAGTAAGTGAGGGAGGGAAGAGAGAAAGGAGACACACACACACACACACACACACACACACACACACACACACAGCTCTATACCGTTTGTTTAAGTTATGGTACCGGTATGATCCGCGCTGTCATATGGAATTTGACTAAACCGTCAAAAGCACCGTTTTCCTCCTGTCCTCGTGACAGACGGCGTGCTGGAACGCTCTGAATCATACATGTCAAATAAGACGCACCGCGACAGCCTTGAAATGTTGAAACCCGCTTTAATCTGTTTCACCTACTGGATCCGACTGCATCCCAAGACGGGGAAATGTAATTTCTCTCCCCATTCTGCCGTCGACTCTGAATGGTTAACAGACTGGATGGCGATGGTGACAGACAGGCAGGCCTGTGCAGTGTATTGTGTACGGGCCTATCACATTTGTGGCTGTCAGCTGTAACAGACAGACACACACACACAGATACACACGCACACACACACACCACGACAGACAGACAGACAGACAGACAGACAGACAGACAGACAGACAGACAGACAGACAGACAGACACACACACACACACACACACCATGGTGGGAGCGGGAGCCATAGCGGAGGGCATGGCAACATTAGTCATCGCTTTGCCTGGAGAGCCACATACTAATGTGTCATTTAAGAGCCGCAGGGAGGTGCAGGATTAAAGAGCCTCGCCACCCAAAATAATACCAAAAAAAAAGTCATCTGGCCTCAGATGACTTCCACATCCTGCATGTCGCTCTCTCACTCTCTCTCTCTCTCTCTCTCTCTCTCCATTCCAAACAGGATCAGAGAAGACCCACGTTGGCACGTGGGGTAGTGGGGAGAAACTCCGGTGCCGGCGTTAAAACCACCTTGTTATGATTTTGCACCGAGGCGTAAGAGCTTCATCATAATTCCGTTGTGTTGAAAGTTAAAAAAAAATAAAAAAAATAAACTTTTTCTTTTTTTTTTTTTACATTTCATTTTCCCTGAATTGTTAATCCCTCGTGGCCTAGTTGCCAGAGCTCCCAAATCTGTATTAAGTAGATTAAAAAAATGTGGAATTCAGAGGCCTATGTTCACACAAGGACAAAACCCTATCACATTGCAGGTCACCTGTTATTGCAAGCTTGCACTGAGGGGCCGTCATAGAAAGGTGACTCAAACTCTCCCCCAAACACCCCGGGCTATTTCTAACTTAGTCCTTATCTTCGTCCTGGATCTACACCACATGTGTACATTAGGCCTACAAACTCATTTAGTGCATAGGGTCACAAAAGTCGCCCAAATGGGTCAACGTTCTAGAGTCCCATGTGTGACTTTACCTCACCGTTAATACATACATGATGATGCTGCATTTTGTAGCCAATCGTGGTATCGTAGCTAGGTAAATACCAAATAAAAAGCACTCTAGGTTCCGGAATTCTCTGGCAGTGAGTGAGTTAATACCATATCAATACACACTTCCTTCCCGGATCACAATTGTTATTACTCTCGTTAAAATGGAGATGGATATCTCTGTCATAGTAATCGTTCCTCCGCTACGTAAGCCTCAACTCCCCCGCATGATGCCCTGGGGACATTGTTATTATTACTCACCTTGCCTTTTTCTTCAATAAAGCACTCAATTAAGCAACCACGCTACTGTAGGAATATCTTGTTACCTCCATGTTGACGCGTGACCATGAACCATGTTGCAGTGGCTGAGTCACGGCCATGTTCCTCGTGGCCAGGTCACAGCCCTGGTGGTCTCTCTCCCTCTCTCTCCCTCTGTCTCTCTCCCTCTCTCTCTCTCTCTCTCTCTCTCTCTCTCGTGTCATATATTGTATATTGACCCTGACTACAAAAAACCGTCCCCCGCAGTGCCTTGTGTTTGTGAATGTAAAACTGTGTGTGCGTGCGTGTACACACGTGAGTGTGTGTGTGTGTGTGTGTGCGTGTGTGTATATGTGACTGTCCAGGAGAGTTGGACCGACTCTGGGCTCAGAGGAGGAGACAAGAGGCCATCTGCAACCACCAGAGACAGAGAGAGAGAGAAAGGGAGAGGGGGGGGGGGCAAGTGGAATGAGAGTGTGATGGAGGGAGAGAGAGAGAATAAGGTCCGAACATCACTGATGCAACTGATGCACATCAGAGAGAGAGACACACAGAGAGAGAGAGAGAGAGAGAAATAATGTGCAAAAAAGAGAGAGCAACAGGGAAGGAGGTGGGCGAGGGAGAGAGAGAAAGAGAGAGAGAGAGAAACGGGGAGACGGAGAGGAGAGACTACGTCGGGGGTTACCACTAGTAGATAATGTCTCTGGCAGATCCTCATTAAGATAAAGCGAGTGTTCCCAGCACCGCAGCTTCTACAGAGACGGAGCCAATCTGACTCCTTCTCATTAAGTGGAACTTGGAGACAACGTACAACGCTCGGCTATCAGCCGGCTTGATTACAGGATAGAAACAAGAGGCGGAAAAACACACGCTCCGGTGCCTCTGGATGGAGAGAACGAGAGAGACGCAGAGTGGTTCGGGGGGTGAGAGAGGAAAACCGTCATTAGATCGTGTTTCTTGATTCTCCAGGAATGGAACCACCAGATTGCCTTATAAGAAAAAAGCGACGCGACTCTCACTTTTCCAATTATTCTCCAACGGCAACGAATTGGATTGGGACCGTTGGGATTCCATGAATGCCGAGAAACCTCATGAAAGCCGGTTGGGAAACCATACGGGAGAGAGCTCATTTACAGGTGTTATGTGTGTTGGGGGGGGGTCAAAGGTCATGAAGACAGAGAGAGAGAGAGAGAGAGAGACCTTGACCCCCCCCTCTATCTGCTCGTCAGACACCATGTAACTCGTCCTCCAAGCTCACCAACATACTCCCCCGACTCCCCTCGACGGGGAAGCATACGGCTGCGCTTCGCCTCTTCCTTTTTCACAACAACCGATATAATGACATCCAAATCTTTGCGTCGTTGTTGACGATTTGAAATGGATTCGGACTTTAATGCGTTGCGTTGCCGCGTTGCCTGAGGAGGAAGCGAGCCTTGCCTTCTGGCGAACTCCTCTCATGTTTAATAATGGATTCCCTTTCGTTGACTTAACTCTCTCCTCCTGCACAACCGGGCCTGGCCTTGGCTGTTAGCCTGTCTGGGGGTGTTAGGATCTGTAAGGAGCTAGCTTGGGGAAATAAGCATCCGGGTTTAAATCGCGAAGTACATCGTACTCTACCGATGTGGAAACGGGCGGGCTTACGGGCGCGTGTGACGGGCCGGCGTTGCTACGGAAGCCGGCTTTCCCTCGTAAGGCCCTGCGGAAACGTCGGGAGAGTGGACGACCGCTTGAACACAGCGAAGGAAAGACCGCTCTTTCTACGAACGCATCCAAACGTCTTCACAACGACGCTACTGTAGAGGCATGTAGTCAGATGTTGGAATATAGTTAGTGGATATTGTTCGGAAGACAAACAACACTTTAAGAGAAGGCTGACAGCCGGGTGGGAGAGGGAAGTACAGTAGAGAGAGAGAGAGAGAGAGAGAGAGAGAGAGAGAGAGAGAGATGAGAGAGAGAGAGAGCGAGCAATTGAGTTAAAACCCTGCACTGGAATCCCCTGCCGCCTTAACCGGTCCTGACAACTGCTCTGCTCGTGATGCTTGTGAGAGGCTTTCGTTCAGACAATGGGGGGCAAAAGACACATGTAGTGCACCCACGGAAATGCATTCAAGGAAGAGAAGAGAGAGATGTTTCCGA
>NW_028152576.1:12500-21222 GCF_951799395.1 Argentina silus | reverse complement strand
CCTTCAAGACCTTCTCAGAAATGGGCCCAGGCTGAGGTAATGTATGAAGCAGCAGAGTAACAGGAGAGCAACACCACACACACACGCACACACACGCACACACACACACACACGCACGCACACACGCACACACACACGCACACGCACGCACACACGCACACACGCACACACGCACACACACATGCACACACACGCACACACACACATACACACGGCTAACAACCAATCACAAGGAAGGAGATTATTAAACCATCATGCACTGCTTTGATCCACATGCCTTAATCTACTCCCTAAAAACCAGCTGACTTGTGTTGCTGTGGTGTAGAACATCAGGAGAGGTCACAAGATGGCCGCCCAGATCACAGAGGTCACAAGATGGCCGCCCAGATCACAGAGGTCACAAAATGGACGCCCAGATCATAGAGGGGGGATGAAACGTTGTAATCGGGGCCTAGCTATCTGGCCTCGTCCTGTTCAGTGGTGTTTGGTTGAGGGCAGGGAGAGGGAATTAAAACTGCATCTGAGAGCCTCTGATCAGTTTAGCATCCTCTTCTTTCAAATCCTCTCAACCATAGCTCTCACAGTCGAGGCCGGTGGAGGTAGAAATCGGAGGACAGGCTCGTTCAAACATATGGAATGGAATGAGGAATCGTGTTTGACAACATTCCTCATTCCGTTCCATGCACTACAATGAGCCCCGTCCTCTGATTTCTACCTCCACCAGCCTCCACCAGCCTCCACCAGCCTCCCCTGAGGAGGATGAACCTGGAGGATGAGTTGATGAATAAGACAGTTCAGGGAATGGGTGAACAGAAGGGGGTGGGGGGGGGGTTATCCCTCCCTACCTCCCTACCTCTATCCCTACATCCTCCCTCCTCCATCCATCCTCCCTACCTCCCTACCTCTATCCCTACATCCTCCCTCCTCCATCCATCCTCCCTACCTCCATCCATCCTCCCTACCTCCCTACCTCTATCCCTACATCCTCCCTCCTCCATCCATCCTCCCTACCTCCATCCATCCTCCCTACCTCCCTACCTCTATCCCTACATCCTCCCTCCTCCATCCATCCTCCCTACCTCCATGCTCTCAACACACCCTGAGCTACACACACCTACATCTTCTCCCCCCCCCCCCATCATCTCTACCAGACTAACAGAATAGAACACCATACCAGACTAACAGAATAGAACACCATACCTTACTGAGAACACCATACTATACCACACAGCTAGCTACCCAGCACAGCTAGCCATAGAAGACTGAACATGCTACCCAGCTAGTTACATCCAGATAGCCCAGTAGAATCTACTGCATGATATCAGAGCAAAATAACACCTCCTATATCACTGACATTTCGTGGGAAGTGTTATCAAAGAAAGGGCTTATCAGGTGATGTGTGAAATGGGGCTAAAAATACACTGAAATAAAACGAATAAATAAATATTTAATATCTAAACAGCACTGGATTTCATTCACTCCAAATGAAGCCAGTGTGTTTTCTCTTCCTAAAAGACACACAATGAATGTATCCATGATTTATTCATATTCAGACTGCAATGTCCATTTCCATATAAATTCATTATTGATGCCATGATGTACTGTAGCGGTGGTAGGGTGGGTTTGGCTCTCTCTTGCAGAGGAGAGCGCGGGGAGGTGTGTGTGAGTGTGTGTGTGTGTGTGTGTGTGTGTGTGTGTGTGTGTGTGTGTGTGTGTGTGTGTGTGTGTGTGTGTGTGTGTGTGTGTCAACAATAATTAGACACTTGGATTGCATGAACTTCAAGATTCCGTATTCGAACGAAAACCGTGGATAAATGTTGTGTTGTCTATTTTCACCGGCGCTAATCTAGAACCTACGGGTTACCTAGGCTACAGATGGAAGGTGATGTGGCCGGTACCGTCAGCCGTTAATGCAGCCTACCTCCGCCCCTCTCTGAGGCGCGAGACCACGACGGGGCTGAGACATTCTACCAAATCACTTGGAATCACTCACAACTCAAACACACACACACACACACACACACACACACACACACACACACACACACACACACACACACCAGGATGTTAAAATAAAAGAATCTAGCGGCACACGATGGACTGTGAAAGTCCAGTTCATAATAATAATCCATATTTCTAAAGACGCTGTGATGATGATATCTGGCCGTGGCGATGCAGGTGTGCGCATGCATCCGTGTGACACATTTCAATTGGGAGATGCGCGTGCGGCAGGCGGGCGGTGGACTCTGGATGGAGGGATGGAGGGGTGGAGGGGTGTAGGGATGGAGGGATGGAGGGATGGGGAAGAAGAGAGAAACCGAGGCGTGCGTCCTTCTACCTCGGACGCAGTGCGATGCCTCTGGTGATGAATCGAGCACACACACACACACACACACACACACACACACACACACAGCAACAGCAGCAGCAGCAGCGGCGGCAGCGAAAACAGGCGACGTTTTTGAAGTCACGGTACTTACGAACTGCCTCCTTCTTTGGGTCCAGGCCGCTGGCGGTCTGCTGCAGGCTGGCTATCCGGGAGCCGAGCGCCCAGGCCCGCTGGCTGGTGGCCAGGATGTCGCTCTCCAGCTCCTGGAACAGCGAGCAGGCATGCCGGGCCAGGTCCGACAGCTGCCGCAGGGTCCGCGACAGAACCACGTTACTGATGGACCTCAGGTCTTCGAACAGCAAGCCCTCGTCGTTGGGGACGGGATGCCTGCACAGGAACGGCGGCTCCACTATCCGTTTGGCGAATGGCATCTTGCATGCGGAATAATTCCTCCCCACCACACACACCACTAGAAAAGAAAGATATAGAAAAAAAACCCCAAAAGAATCCAAGGAAGAAATAATATTTTTTTTTTTTAAAAACAAAAAAAAACAGTCGTCCTTTCAATCCAAAGTTCCCGATTCTTCCTTGAAATCCTCCATCCTTTTCTCGTCGCTGAGATCACGCACACACACTACCGCACTCACACACCGCCGAAGCGCGCAGCCTACCCGGGTATGAGGGAACGCGTTGCCGCTAGCCCCTGCGGTCCTGGCGCGCCTCCGTGGCCTCCCCTGTCCTCGCTGTTCGCTGCTTCAGACTACAGGGTGAGAGGGTTTTAAAGAAAGACGGCGCTAAAACCCGGAGTGGACTTCATATGTTGCGGATCGGGAGTCGGCTAGGCGTAGATGGGGTTAGGCGTAGATGGAAAGCGTTTTTTTAGCGCCAACTCGGCCGGCAAGCGCAGGAAATAGCAGCATATGGAGAACGGAGCTGGAATAACATTGCATCTGTCTAACATTGTTGTGAGTCTGTTAGTGCTGACACAGTGTAACAGTCTATAGATGTGTTTCTATGTAAGGTGGCCAGCATTGGCCGATCCAACCTGAACCCGGCTCATAGAATAGAATAGAATAGAATAATACAAGAAAAAATTAAATAGAAATTCCTCCGATGATTTTCTATCTCAAAATGTTATTTTAGCCCGCAGCGGACTATGCTATTTGGATCAGCCCCTAAACAAACAGCTTATAGAAAAACAAACAGAGCTTATTAACAGCTTTTCCCGTCAGATAAAGTGAAACACTGAGGTGTTAACCCTCTCCTGGGCAACCAGTAGGCTGTAGCCCTGTAGCCTAGGACTGTATGGACTAGCCTATAGCCCTGTAGCCTGGGACTGTATGGACTAGCCTATAGCCCTGTAGCCTAGGACTGTATGGACTAGCCTATAGCCCTGTAGCCTAGGACTGTATGGACTAGCCTATAGCCCTGTAGCCTAGGACTGTATGGACTAGCCTATAGCCCTGTAGCCTAGCACTGTATGGACTAGCCTATAGCCCTGTAGCCTAGGACTGTATGGACTAGCCTCAGATTCTAACAGCACATTCAAGCTCTATTCTATGGCTGTTTCCTGTTTCCTGTGCATTCATTCATAACTGCTGAACGAGTGTTTCTCTAAATCCATACTGTTGTATTCAGACTCATTCAGAGGGAGGGCCTGTCTGTGCTGGGGGGGGAGCTGTCTGTGCTGGGGGGGGGGGGGGGGGTTGTAGCCCCCCAGAACTGCTGGGCTTGCAAAGCTGAGAGACAGCCACGGTCTTTAAACACACACGTGTCCAGAAGGTCGAAGGTTAAATCTACTTACGCTCACTAAGATCAAGTCCACAAATGTAATTCATAACTCCACATAGAAAAACAATAACAATGGGGGATTGTCAATTTATCCCTCGAATTCTGGCCGACAGAAAGGACCTTGAATGGAGCCCAGGACCGCCCGCTCCGCGTTGTTAAAGATGGTTGTATTTACTAGAAAAACACAACGTTGCTTTTTGGATGTTATACCACGGCTGGGCCATTAGTTTGATGATTATAAATATACACACAATCTACACATGTCAGGGGAGGCTGCTGGAGGTAGAAAATCGGAGGACGGGCTCCTTGTAGTGCATGGAATGGAATGGCACACCAAAGTTCTGAGTTCCACTTATAGATGTCAGGTGATCCTTCAATAACATTCTAGAATGTTCCTTGTCAGAGGCTGGTGGAGGTAGAAATCAGAGGACAGGCTCATTGTGCACATGTGACCATTCCTTATTCCATTCCATGCATTACAAGGAGCCGTCCTCCAATTTCTACCTCCATCAGCCTCCCCTGACATGTATAGATTGTGTGTGTCCAGTGTGATAGAGTGACCCTGGGATGGTGTGTCCAGTATGAGGACATGTTGATAGGCTCAGGGGAGAGGAGGAGAGGAGGAGAGGAGGAGAGGAGGAGAGGAAGAAAGATCGCCACTGTCCCCTTCCGTGTCACATGTCCTGTGTGGATGGGCAGAGAGCCCCCCCTGGTGGTGGATGTCTTAACTCAATTTCAGTTTCCTGGAATCCATCATGAGATCAGTTTAATTCAGAAATGTGACCATGAGTTCCTGATGTGAGATGATGATGTGGTGATTCATACCAGTCAGGGTTTGGTCACAACCTAGGAGCAGTCATGAATGGGCTATTGATTATTTAACCTTATTTCCATAGGAGAAAACCCACTGAGACCAAGGCCTCTTTTACAGTTGCACCCTGTATAAAGCACCCTCAGTATCTCTACAATTACACAACAGCACATAACAAATACAACACAGTTAAATACAGAAATCAATACATCATATAAAACCACAAAATATCAGGAGTGAGCAGCAGTAGGACAACCAACTGAGATGTTTGGAGTAGATTGTTCCAGCAGTAGATTGTTCCAGCAGTAGATTGTTCCAGCAGTAGGTTGTTCCAGCAGTAGGTTGTTCCAGCAGTAGATTGTTCCAGCAGTAGATTGTTCCAGCAGTAGGTTGTTCCAGCAGTAGGTTGTTCCAGCAGTAGGTTGTTCCAGCAGTAGGTTGTTCCAGCAGTAGATTGTTCCAGCAGTAGGTTGTTCCAGCAGTAGATTGTTCCAGCAGTAGGTTGTTCCAGCAGTGAGGAGAGGAGCACCACGACTAAAAGAGGATTCACCCACTTCAGTGGAGACCCGAGGAACCTCAAGAGTTAACCACCTCTGAGAACCAGTTAGGTCATTAAGGTCATTTATGTTCCAGATTTTCAGTAATGAGGTTAAGTAAGTTGGGAGTTTATGCAGGAAGGCATTAGGATCCCTGGGAATACAGGGACAACTTCATACAACCGCCAGGCCGGCCAGCTGCCCACACACATGTTTGATACCATTCCTCATTCCATTCCATACGTTTCAATGAGCCTGTCCTCCGATTTCTACCTCTGCCAGCCTCCACTGGTATCAATTGATTTACCTGGTAAAACCATGTTTTGATGAATAAATAAACAATTATATATAGAATATGGAAGTAATAATAATAAGTGTGTCTGGTAGCATGTTGCTCGTCCCCCAGGTCAGAAATTTCTCATGTACGCTGTTTCACAGCCAGGTGAACGAACTGGCTTTTTTAGCCACTAGGTGTCACTAGTTATCAGTGTTTTTGACAGTCTTTGAAACTAAACAACATTGCTGACTAACTTCCTGCTGACAGCGTCACAGGAGAGACAGCCCTGAGCAATGACAGCCCTGAGCAGAGACAGCCCTGAGCAGAGACAGTCCTGAGCAGAGACAGCCCTGAGCAGAGACAGCCCTGAGCAGAGACAGTCCTGAGCAGAGACAGCCCTGAGCAGAGACAGCCCTGAGCAGAGACAGCCCTGAGCAGAGACAGTCCTGAGCAGAGACAGTCCTGAGCAGAGACAGCCCTGAGCAGAGACAGCCCTGAGCAGAGACAGCCCTGAGAGCAGAGACAGTCCTGAGCAGAGACAGTCCTGAGCAGAGACAGCCCTGAGCAGAGACAGCCCTGAGCAGAGACAGCCCTGAGCAGAGACAGTCCTGAGCAGAGACAGCCCTGAGCAGAGACAGCCCTGAGCAGAGACAGCCCTGAGCAGAGACAGTCCTGAGCAGAGACAGCCCTGAGCAGAGACAGCCCTGAGCAGAGACAGTCCTGAGCAGAGACAGCCCTGAGCAGAGACAGCCCTGAGCAGAGACAGCCCTGAGCAGAGACAGTCCTGAGCAGAGACAGCCCTGAGCAGAGACAGTCCTGAGCAGAGACAGCCCTGAGCAGAGACAGCCCTGAGCAGAGACAGTCCTGAGCAGAGACAGCCCTGAGCAGAGACAGCCCTGAGCAGAGACAGCCCTGAGCAGAGACAGTCCTGAGCAGAGACAGTCCTGAGCAGAGACAGCCCTGAGCAGAGACAGCCCTGAGCAGAGACAGCCCTGAGAGCAGAGACAGTCCTGAGCAGAGACAGTCCTGAGCAGAGACAGCCCTGAGCAGAGACAGCCCTGAGCAGAGACAGCCCTGAGCAGAGACAGTCCTGAGCAGAGACAGCCCTGAGCAGAGACAGCCCTGAGCAGAGACAGCCCTGAGCAGAGACAGCCCTGAGCAGAGACAGCCCTGAGCAGAGACAGTCCTGAGCAGATTTTTTAACCACTCCACAGATTTCATGTAAACAAACTATAGTTTTGGCAAGTCGGTTAGGACATCTACTTTGTACATGATACAAGTCATTTTTCTTTTATAATTGTTTACAGACAGATTATTTCACTTATAATTCACTATATCACACTTCCAGTGAGTAGAGATTCTCGGCCCCCCCTCCCTCTTGGTTCTGGCCATGAGCAATGACAATCAAAGTTTGGCAACACAGAATGTGAATCCAGACATTTGTTATCATTTAGTTTTAATAACCATTGCTTAATGAATAACACACACTGCCCTGCTCCTAATCTTATCTGTGTTTACGGCCTGAAGGTGCTTGCCTGGCAGTTTCCTGATGCCAGAAACAGAAACCCTGATAAGACTGGCAGCCTCCCCCAGCCTCCACCAGCCTCCCCCAGCCTCCACCAACCTCCATCAGCCTCCCCCAGCCTCCACCAGCCTCCCCCAGCCTCCACCAACCTCCATCAGCCTCCCCTAGCCTCCTCCAGCCTCCACCAGCCTCCCCCAGCCTCCACCAACCTCCATCAGCCTCCCCTAGCCTCCTCCAGCCTCCACCAGCCTCCACCAGCCTCTGATAAGGCTGGCTGGGCCCCAGCATAAGGGCCTCTTCTCAGGCACTATAGCACCCCAGTTAGTCACATTGGATAAAAGCATCTGCTAAATGGAATATATTATTATTATTATTATTATTATTATTATTATTATTATTATTATTATTATTATTATTATTATTATACTTTATGGCATCAGTGTATTAGAAATGTCCTCCTATAGATGCTCACCAGATCAGCTACTGTATCTACCAACAAACCTGACCCCTAACCCCTGACCTTTAACCCCTGACCCCTGACCCTTAAACCATCAACCCTCTCTCCTGCCTGCTGCAGCCACACAGTGGAGGTAGTCTTGGTCTGCTGTTTAACTGTCTGCGGTTAATAGGACAGAATAACACCTGTGTCTGCTGAGGTCACTTGTCCTTCTGGAAGGTTTTACTGATGATGATGATGATGATGATGATGATGATGATGATGATGATGATGATGTCTCGTTGATTCACTTACTGAGACCAATGGACTGATTGTAAGCTGCTTTGGATAGAAGCGTCTGCTCAATGACTAAATGACTAAATGACTAAATGTAAATGTTGTGTATGAATATTGACCAGTTATCTCTACCAGGGATATAGTTGGTTAGTGAATATGGTATAATAGCCTTCCATAATGTTAGATGTGTCGACTCCCAAGTCACTGAGACTCCATAACAATAATTTACACTTTTTTGTTCAGGTTACCTGAGATGATTTACCCCAGAAACAATCTGCTCTGTCATTTTACAGTCCTGGATAGCTTCATCTTGATAACACTCACACACACACACACACACACACACACACACACACACACACACTCCAGTTATGGCCTTATGACTGTCCAAAGGGCACGACAGGAGAGAAGGAGTGGTATACCAGCAGCAGGAGAGGATCCCTCCTCAGAGTGTGTGTGTGGTTGGACAGGCCAGACGTGTCAACATGTGTGTGAGGTTTCTACTGCTGGGTCTGGTTCTGGCGGCGGCCCGTGTGAAGGGCCAGTCTGTGGAGGAGCAGGCCGAGGCGTTCCTGGAGGAGTTTGATGTGGGTGCGTCCCAGCTGATGTACCAGTACTCCCTGGCCTCCTGGGCCTACAACACTGACATCTCCCAGGAGAACTCAGACAAGCTGGTGAGTAGGACTCAGGACCAGACCGGGGGAGGCTGGCGGAGGGGGG
>NW_028152576.1:0-5000 GCF_951799395.1 Argentina silus | reverse complement strand
ACTACTCCTTCATCAGGTAACACCATCATCATCATCATCATCATCCTTACCTTCATCATCACCATCATCATCATCCAAACTGAGTTGACCCTGACCTCTCTCACTCTGTCTTTGTGTGTGTGTGTGTGTGTGTGTGTGTGTGCGCAACAGATACTTCACCAGAACCATCTACCAGTTCCAGTTCCAGAAGGCCCTCTGCAAGGAGGCGGGGCATGTTGGACCTTTGTTCAAGTGTGACATCACTGGCTCCAAAACGGCTGGAAACAAGCTCAAGTATGACCACCAATATCTGTTATGGTCTGCATGCTGATGCTGTGTTCCATTCCATTCCAGTCTGTTCTGTTCCACATGAACCTTCCATTGCGTCATATCCGTTTCCAGGGCGATGTTGGAGCTGGGCCGGTCCCAGTCATGGACCCGGGCGCTGGAGCAGGTCTCTGGGGTGGTCCGGATGGACTCGGCGCCCCTGCTGGAGTACTTCAACGACCTGTATGTCTGGTTGGTGGAAGAGAACAGGAAGAACGGCAGGAACCCGGGCTGGAGGACCACCGACGACCCATGTGAGTGTGAGGTGCGGGGTTCAAACCTGTGTCGTCCATGTGGAAGACACATGCGTCTACCGTTAGGCCAAGAGGACATCCTCATGGTCTGGGGGCAACAGAGAGGACTTCAGGTAGGGAGGGAGGGATGGGTGGATGATGGATGGACTATAGTATAGTTTAAATGTGTCAGGCAGGGCTACCTCATCACAAGAGAGTGATCCCAGTAATCTACAATGGCCTCCTCTCCTCCTCTCCTCCTCTCCTCCTCTCCTCCTCTCCTCTCTCCTCTTTCTTTCAACTGCACTGATGGGAGACAGCTGGATAGGTCAAAATCACATACCGATGGCCCAGTATTTCAAAACGTTTAATATGGATCAGAATGATCCAGAGTTTTTTTTGCTACCCAGGATCAGATGGAGATGGCTGATTTCTCTGTATGCTGCTCAAAATCTGCAAGATAGATCTAATCCTGGATCGCAAAAAAAAAAATCTGGAGAATCCATGTTCACGGCATGTTTTTGTTCTAGATCAGCACCAACACTTGCATTGTTTGTTGTTGATGATGTCATTGTTATCATCTCCACAGATTCAGCGTACGCCTTCAAAGTCAGGCTGAGTCTGCAGGCGGCCCTGGGGGAGAAGGCTGTGAGTAGTCCTCTCTCTCTCCCACAGGGACAGAGAACACTGGCCAACGTTTCCATAAACACAGCAGTTTTAACCAGGAGTCTAACTTACATCTGACCTCCCTGACAAGTTATTTTGTATCACCCTGCATACAAAAAAGGGTTCTAAAAGGGTTCTTCATTTGTCCCCATAGGGGAACCCTTTGAATAACCCTTTTCAGTTCAATGTAGAACCCTTTTGGGTTCCACGTAGAACCCTTTTCACAGAAGGTTCTAAATTAGTTTTTTTAAGTTAGTTACCCTGAGCATCGGGGTCTGATAATCATCACTACTGTCTTTACCCTGAGCATCGGGGTCTGATAATCATCACTACTGTCTTTACCCTGAGCATCGGGGTCTGATAATCATCACTACTGTCTTTACCCTGAGCATCGGGGTCTGATAATCATCACTACTGTCTTTACCCTGAGCATCGGGGTCTGATAATCATCACTACTGTCTTTACCCTGAGCATCGGGGTCTGATAATCATCACTACTGTCTTTACCCTGAGCATCGGGGTCTGATAATCATCACTACTGTCTTTACCCTGAGCATCGGGGTCTGATAATCATCACTACTGTCTTTACCCTGAGCATCGGGGTCTGATAATCATCACTACTGTCTTTACCCTGAGCATCGGGGTCTGATAATCATCACTACTGTCTTTACCCTGAGCATCGGGGTCTGATAATCATCACTACTGTCTTTACCCTGAGCATCGGGGTCTGATAATCATCACTACTGTCTTTACCCTGAGCATCGGGGTCTGAACGCGGACGGTGTGTTGATGTGGTGCTCAGATGCAGTAATAAAGGGTTCTCTCTTCCAGTACGTGTGGAACGATAACGAGAGATACCTGTTTAAGACCAACATGGCCTACGCCATGAGACAGTACTACACCACACTCAACAGGACTGCTGCCTTCACGTTAGTATCACCTAGGGAGGGAGGGGGGAGGGAGGGAGGGAGGGAGGGAGAGAGGGAGGGGGGAGGGAGAGAAGGAGAGAGGGAGGAGGGAGGGAGGGGGGAAAGAGGGAGGGGAGGGAGGGAGGGGGGAGAGAGGGAGACAGGGGGGAGGGAGGGAGAGAGGGAGGGGGGAGGGGGGAGGGAGAGAGGGAGGGAGAGGGGGGAGAGAGGGAGGGGAGGGAGGGAGGAGGGAGGGGAGGGAGGGAGGGGGGGAGAGAGGGAGACAGGGGGGAGGGAGGGAGGGAGGGAGAGAGGGAGGGGGGAGGGGGGAGGGAGAGAGGGAGGGAGAGGGGGGAGAGAGGGAAGGGAGGAGGGAGGGGAGGGAGGGAGGGGGGGGAGAGAGGGAGACAGGGGGGAGGGAGGGAGGGAGGGAGGGGGGAGGGAGAGAGGGAGGGAGAGGGGGGAGAGAGGGAGGGGAGGGAGGAGGGAGGGGAGGGAGGGAGGGGGGGAGAGAGGGAGACAGGGGGGAGGGAGGGAGGGAGAGAGGGAGGGGGGAGGGGGGAGGGAGAGAGGGAGGGAGAGGGGGGAGAGAGGGAGGGAGAGGGGGAGAGGGGGGCAGAGAGAGAGAGAGAGAGAGATGATTTCCTGAAGGCTGTTCCTCTCCTCCCAGGTCTGAGAACATCTACGTCTATGAAGAGACTCACAGGATTTCCTTCTTCTTCGTGGTGACTGACCCTGCCGACCCCACCAAGTTAATCTCCAAGGCTGACGTAGAGGCCGCTATACGGTATACTACTGTTATTAAATATGACTTTACATATGGAGCTCCCCCTGAGGACAGACAAACTGCTGTATTATACTACAGTAGAACACACATCAATTCATGGAATTGATTTTCAACTCACTCCTGAATTCATTCAGCTGATTTGACCCGGACCTACACTATGTGTTCCAGGTTGTCCCGGGGTCGAATCAATGATGCCTTCCAATTGGACGACAGCACTCTGGAGTTTGTGGGTATCCTAGCAACGCTGGCCCCGCCCGTGCAGCAGCCAGTGACGGTGTGGCTGGTGGTGTTCGGGGTGGTCATGGGAGTTGTAGTCCTCTTGGGATCTTTCCTCATCGTCTCCGGGTTCAGAGACAGGAAGAAGTGAGTAAGCCTCCGTCAGTGGAGAAGAGGCATCGCAAACAGTCATAAGCATTCATTAATTCTCATTAATCTGGGATTCAAACATCAACAAAGTGGTCTGCCTGCCACATATTTTGGTAGACAGCTGAGGGACGGGGCTGGAGGAATGTTAGTAGTATAGTAGGAGTTCTGAATGTAAGGACTGAACGTCCATGAGATAAAAAAGTAAAACAAGCCTCCTTTTTTATTAAGCTCCTGTATATTTTTCAAGAATTAATGGCTATACAGTATATCATTAATTTAAAAGTCCAATTAAAAGTAGAATTTAAATAGTGGTACCAATTCCAGATTGCCCCTTTAAAAAGCAACAGAAATCACATTTTTAAATCGTTCATAAACATGAACATTTATGTTGTCTATTCAATGACAGTATAAGACAGGAGTAGTAGAAGTATAGAAGTAGAAAGTGCTTCAATGGTTATCGCTGGTCATTTTGGGGTTCATCAACGAGAAGGTGAAGAGGCAAGGTCAGTTTCATTTGTTCTAAGACAACAAACACCATCTTCCTCTTCTTCTTCCTCTTCTTCCTCTTCTTCTTCCTCTTCTTCTTCTTCTCTGTGTATGTAGGAAGTCGGCGCTGCAAGCAGAGGAGGGCGTCGACAACCCCTATGACACAACCAGCGAGGGAAGCATCAACAAGGCCTTCGATGCCGACGAGGCAGAACAGACTGGGTTCTAACCCTAGCCCCAACCCTAACCCTAACATTAACCCTAGCCCTAACCCTAATCCTAGCCCTAACCCTAACCCTAACCCTAGCCCTAGCCCTAACCCTAACCTTAACCTTAACCCTAACCCTAGCCCCAACCCTAACCCTAACCCTAACATTAACCTAGCCCTAACCCTAATCCTAGCCCTAACCCTAACCCTAACCCGAGCCCTAGCCCTAACCCTAACCTTAACCCTAACCTTAACCTTAACGCTAACCTTAACCTTAACCCTAACCCTAACCCTAACCTTAACCCTAGCCCTAACCTTAACCCTAGCCCTAACCCTAACCCTAACCCTAACCTTAACCCTAACCCTAACCCTAACCCAACCGGAGCCCAGAATCTTACTGCGTTGTCGCCTTAATTCCTTAATTCCTTAATTCTTGGCCTCATCACGTCTCCAATGAGACCACAGACGTCGGACCCCGGGGGACGCGTCACACACCGTCCCCACGCTGCACATGGATGTGAAGGTGTGTTGAGAGATCTATAGGAATAAGTCAAATCATATATATTAGACAGAGACAGTGTTTTACATTCTAAATGACATTTAAGAACTCATAGAGTGGAGACACATGAACATATTATTTCAGTCATGGAAGGTTCATCTCAGGGGTGCATCATCAGGTGACCAACAGTGCAATCAAACAGAAGATAATGGAACAATTTATAGAGCTGTGATATTTTAAAGAGTGATATTTTAAAGATAATTATAAAGAGTGATCTTATAAAGAGTGATATTTTGAAGAGAGATATTTTAAAGAGTGATATTTTAAAGAGTGATGTTTTAAAGAGTAATATTTTGAAGATAATTTATAAAAAGTTTTGATACCCAAGGAAAGAGTTTGTCGTTCTTACATAGAGCATGTGTATTTCATCATGATGATGTCATCATGTTCATTCTACAGTGTGTGTATTTCATCATGATGATGTCATCATGTTCATTCTACAGTGTGTGTATTTCATCATGATGATGTCATCATGTTCATTC
>NW_028152577.1:117500-122500 GCF_951799395.1 Argentina silus | reverse complement strand
AACTACAACTACAACTACAACTACAACTAGAACTACAACTAGAACTACAACTACAACTAGAACTACAACTAGAACTAGACCTAGACCTAGAACTAGAACTACAACTAGAACTAAAACTAGAACTAGAACTAGGGCTAGAACTAGAACTACAACTACAACTACAACTACAACTACAACTAGAACTACGACTAGAACTAGAACTAGGACTAGAACTACAACTACAACTACAACTACAACTAGAACTAGAACTAGAACTAGGACTAGGACTAGAACTACAACTAGAACTACAACTAGAACTAGAACTAGAACTAGGACTAGGACTAGAACTAGGACTAGGACTAGAACTACAACTACAACTACAACTACAACTACAACTAGAACTAGAACTAGAACTAGGACTAGGACTAGAACTAGAACTAGGACTAGAACTAGAACTACAACTACAACTAGAACTATATCTAGAACTAGAACTAGGGCTAGAACTAGAACTAGAACTAGAACTAGAACTAGAACTAGATCTAGAACTAGAACTAGGGCTAGAACTAGAACTACAACTAGGGCTAGAACTAGAACTAGGACTAGAACTAGAACTAGAACTAGGGCTAGAACTAGGACTAGAACTAAAACTAGGACTAGAACTAAAACTAGAACTAGAACTAGGACTAGAACTAAAACTAGAACTAGAACTAGAACTAGAACTAGGACTAGAACTAAAACTAGGACTAGAACTACGACTACGACTAGGACTAGAACTAGAACTAGGGCTAGAACTAGAACTAGAACTAGAACTAGGACTAGAACTAGAACTAGAACTAGAACTAGGACTAGAACTAAAACTAGAACTAGAACTAGAACTAGGACTAGGACTAGGACTAGAACTAGAACTAGAACTAGAACTACAACTAGAACTAGAACTAGAACTAGAACTAAAACTAAAACTAGAACTAGAACTCGAACTCGAACTACAGGAGAGGAGAGGAGGACCCAGGAGTAGAGAGGAGGAGAGGAGGACCCAGGAGTAGAGAGGAGGAGAGGAGGACCCAGGAGCAGAGAGGAGGAGAGGAGGAGGAGAGGAGGACCCAGGAGTAGAGAGGAGGAGAGGAGGACCCAGGAGCAGAGAGGAGGAGAGGAGGAGGAGAGGAGGACCCAGGAGTAGAGAGGAGGAGAGGAGGACCCAGGAGCAGAGAGGAGGAGAGGAGGACCCAGGAGCAGAGAGGAGGAGAAGAGGACCCAGGAGCAGAGAGATGGAGAGGAGGACCCAGGAGTAGAGAGGAGTAGAGGAGGACCCAGGAGTAGAGAGGAGTAGAGGAGGACCCAGGAGCAGAGAGATGGAGAGGAGGACCCAGGAGTAGAGAGGAGGAGAGGAGGACCCAGGAGTAGAGAGGAGTAGAGGAGGACCCAGGAGCAGAGAGATGGAGAGGAGGACCCAGGAGTAGAGAGGAGTAGAGGAGGACCCAGGAGTAGAGAGGAGTAGAGGAGGACCCAGGAGCAGAGAGATGGAGAGGAGGACCCAGGAGTAGAGAGGAGTAGAGGAGGACCCAGGAGCAGAGAGATGGAGAGGAGGACCCAGGAGTAGAGAGGAGTAGAGGAGGACCCAGGAGCAGAGAGGAGGAGAGGAGGACCCAGGAGCAGAGAGATGGAGAGGAGGACCCAGGAGCAGAGAGATGGAGAGGAGGACCCAGGAGTAGAGAGGAGTAGAGGAGGACCCAGGAGCAGAGAGGAGGAGAGGAGGACCCAGGAGCAGAGAGGAGGAGAGGAGGACCCAGGAGCAGAGAGGAGGAGAGGAGGACCCAGGAGGAGAGGAGGACCCAGGAGCAGAGAGGAGTAGAGGAGGAGACCAGGAGCAGAGAGGAGGAGAAGAGGAGGAGAGGAGGAGACCAGGAGTAGAGAGGAGGAGAGGAGGACCCAGGAGCAGAGAGGAGGACCCAGGAGTAGAGAGGAGGAGAGGAGGACCCAGGAGCAGAGAGGAGGAGAGGAGGAGATCTCCAGGTGGTGAGTGTTCGGGGGTCTCTGCTGCCCCCTGGTGACCAGACAGAACCACTGCACCTTTCACAACTCATCATCAAACAAACCCTGGTAGAAACACAACAGAGGGGAATGTAGGGTTATTGGGTTAGGGTTAGGGTTAGAATGTAGGGTTAGGGTTAGGGTTAGGGTTAGAATGTAGGGTTATTGGGTTAGGGTTAGGGTTAGAATGTAGGGTTATTGTTAGCCAGAGAGACAGCTATCAACCTGTCAGTCTGAACAGGAAACCTAGCTTGGTGGTCTGGGGTGGTCCAGTGGTCTGGTACATACAGTGCCTTCAGAAAGTATTCAGACCCCTTCACTTTTTTTTGTTGTGTTATAAACTCAATTTAAAATGAATTAAAATAAAATTATTTGCCATAAATCCACACACAATCCCTCAGAATGACAAAGCAAAAACAGGTTTGTAGAAATTTCAGTAAATTTATTCAAATTAAAATACAGAAATACCTCATGTACAGAAGTATTCAGACCCTTTGCTATGACGCTCTTAAAATCAGCTAAAATGCAAAAATGTTTTCAACAAACCACTCAATAAGTTGAATTGAGTCCATCTTAATGCAAGGATAATAGTTCATGTCATTTTGGAATTAATATATTTGTTTTTACAGGGTCTCTGATTTGCATAGGAATCAATTCCACACTGTGGATCAGAATCAGAGTTTAAGTTCTTAAAGTCACAGTAACAACAAGGGTTAGGGTTACAAAGTCACGCTCAAACACACGCGCACGCGCACGGTAGGTCCATCAGGTCATGTGACTCCAGGATGTCCTGCGTGCGTGTGTGTGTGTGTGTGTGTGTGTGTGTGTGTGTGTGTGTGTGTGTGTGTGTGTCTACGGTAGGTCCATGAGGTCATGTGACTCCAGGATGTCCTGCGTGCGTGTGTGTGTGTGTGTGTGTGTGTGTGTGTGTGTGTGTGTGTGTGTGTGCGTGCGTGCGTGTGTGTGTGTGTGTGTGTGTGTCTACGGTAGGTCCATGAGGTCATGTGACTCCAGGATGTCCTGCGTGCGTGTGTGTGTGTGTGTGTGTGTGTGTGTGTGTGTGCGTGTGTGTGTGTGTGTGTGTGTGTGTGTGTGTGTGTGTGTGTGTCTACGGTAGGTCCATGAGGTCATGTGACTCCAGGATGTCCTGCGTGCGTGTGTGTACCAGTCTGATGGCCTTGATGACGGTGTTGAGAACAGGCCCCGCCTCCTCCTCACTCCTCACACACACAACGTCCAGGAACACGCGTCGCCCCGGCAACGCCACAAACACCAGCTCTGCCGCCTGGCGGACCAACCAGGGGTGGTGAGGGGCCAGCGCCACCAGGTACGCCTCCCTGTGGACAGGAGAGGGATTACATCAACATCAGATCCATATTCAGATATATGGAATGGAATAGTTGACCAGAACTAGTTGCTTTGGATAAAAACGTCAGTTAAACATCAACACTATGTAAACTATGTTAAAGTCTGATAGCGTAAGTATCCTTTCACCATGGTAACCACAGTGACCTGGTGTGTTTCTTAGCTTTCACCATGGTAACCACGGTGACCTGTGTGTGTTTTTGTGACAGAGTTGAATATCAACTAACAACATTATTACACAACAAACAATCACTGACAACCAGACTCATCTGTCTTTGTGTGTGTGGGTGTGTGTGTGTGTGTGTCTGTGTGTGTGTGTGTGTGTGTGTGTGTGTGTGTGTGTGTGTGTGTGTGTGTGTGTGTGTATGTGTGTGTGTGTGTGTGTGTGTGTATACCTGCAGAGTTCTCCCGGTGTGCGGTAGCGCTCCCTGCCTGGCCCCGGCCCCCCCTGTGGCCCCGCCCCCAGGCCCTGCAGTAACAGCAGCAGCCACCGGAGGGAGCGGTGGAGACGCAGCAACATCCTGCAGCCCTCCCTCCCCCCCCCCCCCCTCCCCCCCCCCGCCCTCCCTCCCCTCCCCCTCCGCCATCCCCCGCACAGACACGTACGAGGCTGCTGGGAGGGGCGGGAGTCCTCCCGTCTCAGGACTACGTCTCCCAGCAGCCTCTCTGTCTCTCAGGAGGCGGAGCACGGCAACCTTCTCTCTGACCTTCTGGGAGAAGAACCCGACGATCGAACCCAGAGAGTCCATGAACCTGGAGGAGGGGTTACACAGTTACGTGTGTGTGTGAGTGTAGGTGACAGTGTGTGTGTGTGTGTGTGTGTGTGTGTGTGTGTGCGTGCGTGTGTGTGTGTCTGACGGTGTGTGCGTGTACTTGATGAGTTCATCCCAGCTGTTGAGGTAGTGGTCCAATAGGACGTCAGCGTCGGGTCCGAGGGCGGAGCTTAGGTGAGACAGGAGGCGCCACACCTGAAACACCTGACCAGGACACGCCCCTGGAGGGGGAGGAGCCGACACACTCAGCCCCACCTCCTCCCACTTGCCCCTCCCATCAAGAACAGCTGGAGCGTCTGGCTGAGAGAGAGAGGGAGGGAGGAAGGAGGGAGGGAGGGAGGGAGGAGGGAGGGATGGAGGGGGGAGGGGGGAGGAGGGAGGGAGGGAGGAGGGAGGAGGAGGAGGAGGAGGGAGGGAGGGAGGGAGGAGGAGGGAGGGAGGGATGTAGGGGGGAGGGAGGGAGGGGGAGGGAGGGAGGGAGGGAGGAGGAGGGAGGGAGGGAGGAGGGAGTGAAGGAGGGAGGGAGGGAGGGAGGAGGAAGGGAGGGGGGAGTGAGGGAGGGATGGAGGGGGGAGGGGGGAGGAGGGAGGGATGGAGGGAGGGAGGGAGGAGGAGGAGGAGAGAACAGTGAGATTAGGAGGAGGAGGAGGAGGAGGAGGAGAGAACAGTGAGATGAGGAGGAGGAGGAGGAGGAGGAGGAGAGAACAGTGAGTTGAGGAGGAGGAGGAGGAGGAGAGAACAGAGAGATGAGGAGGAGGAGGAGGAGGAGGAGAGAACAGTGAGATGAGGAGGAGGAGGACCTTCCTGAAGGTCGCTCCTGTTTCCTGTTTTAAACGTTAAGATAACTGACTTCCT
>NW_028152577.1:110000-112500 GCF_951799395.1 Argentina silus | reverse complement strand
GACTGCACACCTGTACATGGCTCAAACACCATTGTTAAGTTTGCAGACAACACAACGGTGATTGGTCTCATCAGCAACAACGATGAGTCGGCCTACAGGGAGGAGGTCCAGCACCTAACAGTGTGGTGCAACGACAACAACCTGGCTCTCAACACCAGGAAGACCAAAGAGCTCATTGTGGACTTCAGGAAGTCAAAAGCTGGCACACACACCCCCATCCTCATCAACGAGACTGAGGTGGAGTGAGTCACCAGCTTCAAGTTTCTGGGTGTCCACATCTCTGAGGATCTCTCCTGGACCCTCAACACCTCTACCCTGATCAAGAAGGCTCACCAGCGTCTCTTCTTCCTGAGGAGACTAAAGAAGGTCCATCTGTCTCCTCAGATCCTGGTGAACTTCTACCGCTGCACCATCGAGAGCATCCTCACCAACTGTGTCACAGTATGGTATGGCAACTGCTCTGCATCTGACCGGAAAGCACTGCAGAGGGTGGTGAAAACTGCCCAACGAATCACCGGTTCCTCACTCCCCTCCATTGAGGCTGTCCAGGGCAAACGATGCTTGCGTAAGGCACGCAGCATCGTCAAGGACATTTCTCACCCCAACCACAGACTGTTCACCCCACTCCCCCCCGGGAGGCGCTACAGGTCTCTCCGCACCCGAACCAGCAGGTTCAGAGGAAGCTTCTTCCCTGCGGCTGTCACCCTACTGAACTCTAACTCTGCACCTAGGTGACAACCTACCAACCCCTACACCCCCCCCCCCCCCCCCCCCGGACAATTGCACTACTCTTACCCTATAGTATTACTATGAACTGTACATACTGCATCCTCTCACTGTACACACTGCTCTTACTCCATACTGCTCTTCTGTACATATCTGTCTATACTGTCTATACTGTTCATAATCTGTCTATACTGTTCATAATGTATATATCCTTATATTTTTCTTTTAATACTACTGTTAATACACTGCACATATCTGTACATACTGTACATACCTGTTTAAACTGTTCATACGGCATTCCATATTTATTCTGCTATTTACTCTAATGTTACTGTTAATACATATATACTGCTAGACTGCATTGCCCATACAGCTCATATGCTGCTTACACTGTTCATACTGCATTCTATTTATTCTGCTTATAATGCTACTGCTAATTCATATACTGCTTACACTGCACTACTTATACTATACTGCACTACTATACTGCTCATATACTGCACTACCTGTATATACTGTTCACACTGCACTTTTCTGCTTTTTTGCACTTCTGGTTAGACACTAACTGCATTTCGTTGCCTCTGTACTTGTACTCTGCACAATGACAATAAAGTTGAATCTAATCTAATCTAAAAAAATATATACCCTCACCTATATACCCTCACCTACACTCACCTATATACCCTCACCTATGTACCCTCACCTATATACCCTCACCTACACTCACCTATATACCCTCACCTATGTACCCTCACCTATATACCCTCACCTACACTCACCTATATACCCTCACCTACACTCACCTATATACCCTCACCTATGTACCCTCACCTATATACCCTCACCTACACTCACCTATATGCCCTCACCTATATACCCTCACCTACACTCACCTATATACCCTCACCTATATACCCTCACCTACACTCACCTATATACCCTCACCTATATACCCTCACCTATATACCCTCACCTACACTCACCTATATACACTCACCTATATACCCTCACCTATATACCCTCACCTACACTCACCTATATACACTCACCTATATACACTCACCTATATACCCTCACCTACACTCACCTATATACCCTCACCTACACTCACCTATATACACTCACCTACACTCACCTATATACCCTCACCTATATAGCCTCACCTATATACCCTCACCTACACTCACCGGCCACTTTATCAGGTACACCTGTTCAACTGCTTGTTAACGCAAATATCTAATCAGCCAATCACATGGCAGCAACTCAATGCATTTAGGCATGTAGACATGGTCAAGACGACCTGCTGAAGTTCAAACCGAGCATCAGAATGGGGAAGAAAGGTGATTTAAGTGACTTTGAACGTGGCATGGTTGTTGGTGCCAGACAGCTGGTCTGAGTCTTTCAGAAACTGCTGATCTACTGGGATTTTCACGCACAACCATCTGTAGGGTTTACAGAGAATGGTCTGAAAAAGAGAAAATATCCAGTGAGCGGCAGTTCTCTGGGAGAAAATGCCTTGTTGATGCCAGAGGTCAGAGGAGAATGGCCAGACTGGTTCAAGATGATAGAAAGGCAACAGTAACTCAAATAACCACTCGTTACAACCAAGGTATGCAGAAGACCATCTCTGAATGCACAACACGTCAAACTCTGAAGCAGATGGGCTACAAAAGGGGGTCCAACCCAGTACTAGCAAGGTGTACCTAATAAAGTGGTCGCACACACACACACACACACACACACACACATGGACATACTGGATATACTGGACATT
>NW_028152577.1:100000-105000 GCF_951799395.1 Argentina silus | reverse complement strand
GCCACTCTACCATAAAGGCCTGATTGGTGGAGTGCTGCAGAGATGGTTGCACGGACGATGCAGTCTCCCAGGTCCTCCACACCACTCTCTCTCACCTTGACACTCAGAAGCGGGGGCTATGTGAGAATGCTGTTTATAGACTACAGCTTAGCGTTCAATATCATAGTCCCCACCAGACTGGCTGAAAAGATGATTGGATTAGGACTGAACATTCCCCTGTGTGCCTGGATCCCGGATTTCCTGACGGCCAGGCCACAGGTGGTCAGGGTGGGTAGACACACCTCCAGCATACTCATCCTGAGCACAGGGTCCCCCCAGGGCTGCGTCCTTAGCCCCCTCCTCTACTCCCTGTACACCCACGACTGTGTGGCTAAGTCCAGCGACAACTCCATCATCAAGTTTGCGGACACAGTTGTGGTGGGGCTGATCTCAGACGACAATGAGAAAGCCTACCTGGCGGACCTGTCACTCTGGTGTCAATCAGCCTCATCCTGAATGTCTCCAAGACAAAGGAGCTGATTGTGGACTTCAGGAGAGCACAACATCCAAGGACCTACATGCCACTGGACATCGGTGGGACTGCTGTGGACAGGGTGAGCAGTTTTAAATACCTGGGAGTCCACATCACAGAAGACCTGACCTGGACTACCCACATCAGTACACTGGTGGGAAAGGCAAGGCAACGCCTGTTCCATCTCAGGCAGCTGAGGAAATTCAAAGTCTCCCGGAGGATCCTTCAGTCCTTCTACTCTGGAGCTGTGGAGAGCATCCTGGCTGGCAACATCACTGTCTGGTACGGTAACAGCACGGCCCAGGACAGGCGAGCTCTGCAAAGGGTGGTATGCCAAAATGTGGAAAAAGTGAAGGGGTCTGAATACTTTCTGAATGCACTGTACATAAGTATTCAGACGCTTTGCTATGACACATAATGCAAGGACAATCGTTCATGTCATTTTTTAATTAATATCTTTGTTTTTATAGGGTCTCTGTGTAGATTAGGATGTCACAACCAACTCAGCAAATTTCATAATTTTCTCTTGATCCTGACAAACTCCCCAGTCCCTGCCGGTGACAAACACACCCAGAACTTGATGCAGCACCACGGTTCTTCACACCAGAGATGGTGAGGAAACTGCATTGCATGTGCTGGATTTGCTCCAAACTTAATGCTTTGCAGGAAAACCAAATAAACACATTTCCAGCCACTTTCTTTTCAAGATTCAAGATTCAAGATTCAAGATGGTTTTATTGTCATATGCACAACAATTACAGAGCAGTCGCTGGCAATGAAATTCTTAAGTCTTGGGCTCCTCCAACAGTGCAATAAGAAGTGTAAATAATAAAAAGAAAAAGAAACAACAACAATAACAATAGTTACCTAAATACAAAACTAAATAAATAAATGTAAATGTAAATGTAAAATGTAAAAAGTGAAATGTAACGTTTTTATCCAGATGTCGACTGGTATAAAGTGGCATTTTATAAAGTGGCATGTTATAAAGTGGCATAGTTAAAAAGTGTCATTGTGGTGAGCTAAGTAGCTCAGGAGTTCAACAGTCTTATTGCCTGTGGGATGAAACTGTCCCTGAGTCTGGTGGTGTGAGACCGGATGCTGCGGTAGCGTCTGCCAGACGGGAGCAGCTGAAACAGTTTGTTGCTGGGGTGATGAGGGTCTTTAATAATCCGGTTAGTCTTCTTCCTGCAGCGCTGAGTGTAGAGGTCCTCCATGGATGGCAGCTCCGTCCTGGTAATGTGCTGGGCAGCTTTCACCACCCTCTGTAATGTCTTACGGTTGAGGGCGGAGCAACTGCCGTACCAGGCGGTGATGCAGCCAGTCAGGATACTCTCTATGGTGCACCTGTAGAAGTTGCAGAGTATCCTGGAGTCCATGTTGAACCTCCGCAGCCTGCGGAGGAAGAAGAGCCGCTGTCTTGCCGTCTTTGTGATGGCGTCGGTGTGGTGAGTCCAGGTCAGGTCCTCGCAGATGTGGACCCCGAGGAACTTGAAGCTGCTGACTCTCTCTACTGCCGTCCCGCTGATGGTGATAGGGGCGTGCCCGGCTCCCTGCCGCTTCCTGTAGTCCACAATCAGCTCCTTAGTTTTGCTGAGGTTGAGCTGGCGGTTGTTGTCCTGGCACCAAGACGTCAGGGCTCTCACCTCCTCTCTGTACGCCGTCTCGTCGCCGTCGGTGATCAGGCCGATGACGGTCGTGTCGTCAGCAAACTTGATGATGGTGTTGGAGCTGTGTGTGGCCACGCAGTCATGTGTGAACAGGGAGTAGAGGAGAGGGCTGAGCACGCAGCCCTGGGGTGCGCCGGTGTTGAGAGTCAGGGTGGATGATGTGGCGCCTCCTATCCGCACTGCCTGGGGTCTGCCCGTCAGGAAGCTCAGGATCCAGTCACAAAGCGTGGTGTTGAGCCCGAGGTCCCTGAGCTTCACAGCGAGCTTGGAGGGCACAATGGTATTGAATGCTGAACTGTAGTCAATGAACAGCATTCTCACATATGTGTTCTTCTGGTCCAGGTGGGAGAGGGCAGTGTGGAGGGCGAGGGCGATGGCGTCGTCTGTGGACCTGTTTGCCCTGTATGCAAACTGCATGGGGTCCAGTGAGTCAGGGAGGGAGGAGGTGATGAATGATTTGACTAACCGCTCAAAGCACTTCATGACGATGGAAGTGAGTGCTACTGGTCGGTAGTCGTTGAGGCAGGATGTTTTTGACTTCTTTGGGATGGGGATGATGGTGGACTTTTTGAGACATGTGGGGACCACCGACTGGAGCAGTGACAGGTTGAAAATGTCTGTAAACACACCTGCCAGCTGATCTGCACACACCCTGAGAGCCCGGCCAGGTATGCCATCCGGTCCAGGGGCCTTGTGTGGATTAATCCTTTTGAAGGATTTGCACACATCTGCCCTTGTTATTGCTAGTGTGCAGGGGTCCTGGTCCATCTGTACTTCCTCAGCCGGAGAGTAGCTCTCAAAACGTGCGAAGTAGATGTTAAGGTCATCTGGAAGAGATGGAGACACTTCCTCAGTCACACTCGTAGTCCCTTTAAAGTCTGTAATTGTTCTGAGTCCGGTCCACATGTGCCTTGAGTTGGAGCCCTCAAAGTTGGACTCCATTCTGTCCTTGTATTGTCTCTTAGCAATGTTAATAGCTTTCCTGAGTGCATACCTGGAATTGCTGTACTCCTCCAAATCACCTGAGTTGTAGGCGGCAGTCCGTGCCTTAAGTTTGGCTCGGACTTCTCCATTAACCCAGGGCTTCTGATTGGGAAATGTCCGTACAGTAATCCGCGGCACAACGTCATCAATGCATTTGCCAATGTAGCAAATCACCGAGTCCGTGTGTGTGTTTAAATTGTCGTCCTTAAACACATCCCACTCCGTAGTGCTGAAACAGTCCCGTAATGCAGAGTCTGATTGTTTTGCTGTATCACTTGAATTCATTGTTGCAAACATAATTATGGATATGAGAGATTATTTTCCATTAAGGGATTCTTTTTGGCCACTTGGTTATCGACCAATTTTGTAGAGTGACTGAGATGATGTCCCATCGACTGTGCTTTTTCCTTTCCACCATTCAACTTTGTAGATTTTTGGAAGTCTCCCCAGGACTCAGGGTCTCATTCCTGAGCAGTTTTGTTCCTCTCCATCTGCTCAGTTTGTAATGACATCCTGATCCACACAGTGTGTAATTGATTCCTATGCAAATCAGAGACCCTATAAAAACAAAGATATTAATTCCAAAATTACAACTATTGTAATAGGCTCAGCTGGGATAGCTGGTCCTGGAGGAGAGCTGGGGTGATAGTGTTAAATGCAGCGCTGAAGTCCACAAACAGAATCCTGGCGTAGGTGCCGGGAGAGTCTAGGTGCTGTAGGATGAAGTGAAGTCCCATGTTGACTGCGTCGTCTATAGACCTGTTGGCTCTATAATCCAACAGAGTAGTCGTGGGTCAGTCCAGGGTTCGTCAGGCAGGCGGGTAGTCGGACGAGCAGGGGGTTCGGCAGGCAGGCGGTAGTCAGACGAGCAGGGGTTCGGCAGGCAGGCGGGTAGTCAGACGAGCAGGGGTTCGGCAGGCAGGCGGGTAGTCAGACAAGCAGATGTTCGGGAAGCCGGGAGGTCCAGTAGTCGGGGAGGGGGCTAGGTCCGTGGAAGGGACGACGAGGGGAAACACAAGGGAGGACGGGGTATCTGGATGTGGACACAAGGAAACGCGATGACAACACAAACAAACACAGGATACTTGAGAGAGAGGTAATCTGGGGCTAGAAGCGTTAAGGAATACTCGAAGGGTTACTGTGGGATACAGTACAATCTGGCACTGGAGTGAAGATCTGGCAGGGTTTATGTAGGGTGCTGATTGGGGATGTGTTGCAGGTGTGTTGATTGGGGATCGGGTCCAGGTGTGCTGTCGACTGGGAAGACACTCCAGTGATGACCGCCGCGGCCTCGAGGTGGTGCCAGAGGGTCGGTTAGGAGGGGGAACCGTAACATGTGATCCTCTGCTTTTTGGGAACTGGGATGATGGTGGATGTTTTGAAGCAGGCAGGTACCATGCATTCAGCCAGTGAAGTGTTAAAGATGTCTGTAAACACTGGAGATAGCTGGTCTGCACAGTGCTTCAGTGTGGAGGGGGAGACAGGGTCTGGTCCAGCTGCCTTGCAGGGGTTCTGTTTCTTTAACAGTTTGTTGATGTCTCTCTCCTGGATGGAGAGAGGTGCGACGGGGGGGAGGGGGCCGTAGAGGTTAGTGTCTCTGTCCAGGCTGGGAAGGAGAGGTGTGATAGCTGTGGAGGAGGGTTGGTTGTGTGGGTCAGAGTCAGGGCTGCTCCATTGTCTGTCGAATCTACAGTAGAACTCATTCAGGTCGTTTGCAATTCTGAGGTCATCCATAGAGTGGAGGGATTTGGTTTTGCAGTCTGTGATCACTTGAAGGCCTTTCCAGACTGACGAGGAGTCGTTGGCTGCAAACTGTTGTTCCAGCTTCTTTGAGT
>NW_028152577.1:75000-80000 GCF_951799395.1 Argentina silus | reverse complement strand
TGAGATTGAGGATGGTGATGAGGATGAGGATGGTGATGATGATGAGGAGGAGGAGGATGATGAGGATAAGGATGGTGATGAGGATGAGGATGGTGATAAGGATGAGGAGGAGGATGATGAGGATGGTGAGGAGGAGGATGATGAGAATGGTGAGGAGGATGGTGAGGAGGATGATGAGGATGGTGATGAGGATGGTGAGGAGGATGATGAGGATGATGAGGGTGGTGAGGAGGATGATGAGGATGGTGAGGATGGTGATGAGGATGGTGAGGGTGGTGAGGAGGATGATGAGGATGGTGAGGAGGATGGTGATGAGGATGATGAGGATGGTGAGGATGGTGAGGAGGATGATGAGGATGGTGAGGAGGATGATGAGGATGGGTTGTGGGTTTGATTCCTGCTGGGACCATCTATACTGAAATATGGATGAACTTACTGCAATGTAAGTCGCTTTGGATAAAAGCGTCAGTTAAATGGTGTATATTATAGATCGGAGAGGTGTTGTGAAAACCTTTGATAGCATCCCATCCCAACCATTTGGCTGAATGAAAGAAACATCACGCAATCATGAAAATAACCTGAAAATACTACTGACGTTAAAATACTCCTGATACTACTGATACTACTAATACTGACACGTTAAAATAACCTGAAAATACTACTGATAAAACACACGTTAAAATAACCTGAAAATACTACTGATAAAACACACGTTAAAATGATATCAAATATGATGATACACGTGTCTATGAAACATTCAAATGTCATAATAGAAACATCTGGGACAAAAAAGTGGGTAAAGATTTACTTGATGATGATGATGATGATAATGATGGTGGTGATGATGATGATGATAATGATGGTGGTGATGGTGATGATGATGATGATGATGGTGATGTGTGTTCTCTGTTGCTAGGTGCCATTAGAGGACAATCGATCTGACCAATCAGTGAGTACCTCACATTTCAAATTTAAGTCATTTAGACGCTTAACTCATTAAAATGACATCCAGTCAGTACATTTGAGAATGGGAGAATTCAGGGATTTAACACCAGACTGACCCTGACCCTTAACTACCTGACCCTAGCCCTTAACCAGCTGACCCTAACCCTTAACTAGCTGACCCTAACCCTTAACTAGCTGACCCTGACCCTTAACTAGCTGACGTTGACCCTTAACTAGCTGACCCTAACCCTTAACTAGCTAACCCTGACCCTTAACTAGCTGACCGTAACCCTTAACTAGCTGACCCTAACCCTTAACTAGCTGACCCTGACCCTTAACTAGCTTACCCTAACCCTTAACTAGCTGACCTTAAGCCTTAACTAGCTGACCCTGACCCTTAACTAGCTGACCCTAACCCTAACCCTTAACCAGCTGACCCTAACCCTTAACTAGCTGACCCTGACCCTTAACTAGCTGACCCTGACCCTTAACTAGCTGACCCTAACCCTTAACTAGCTAACCCTGACCCTTAACTAGCTGACCCTGACCCTTAACTAGCTGACCCTGACCCTTAACTAGCTGACCCTAACCCTTAACTAGCTGACCCTAACCCTTAACTAGCTAACCCTGACCCTTAACGAGCTGACCCCGACCCTTAACTAGCTGACCCTGACCCTTAACTAGCTGACCCTAACCCTTAACTAGCTGACCCTAACCCTTAACTAGCTGACCCTAACCCTTCACTAGCTGACCCTAACCCTTAACTAGCTGACCCTGACCCTTAACTAGCTGACCCTGACCCTTAAGTAGCTGACCCTGACCCTTAACTAGCTGACCCTAACCCTTAACTAGCTGACCCTAACCCTTAACTAGCTGACCCTAACCTTAACCCTTAACTAGCTGACCCTAACCCTTAACTAGCTGACCCTGACCCTTAACTAGCTGACCCTAACCCTAACCCTTAACTAGCTGACCCTAACCCTTAACTAGCTGACCCTGACCCTTAACTAGCTGACCCTAACCCTTAACTAGCTGACCCTAACCCTAACCCTTAACTAGCTGACCCTAACCCTTAACTAGCTGACCCTAACCTTAACCCTTAACTAGCTGACCCTAACCCTTAACTAGCTGACCCTGACCCTTAACTAGCTGACCCTAACCCTAACCCTTAACTAGCTGACCCTAACCCTTAACTAGCTGACCCTGACCCTTAACTAGCTGACCCTAACCCTTAACTAGTGGACCATAACCCTAACCCTTAACTAGCTGACCCTGACCCTTAAGTAGCTGACCCTGACCCTTAACTAGCTGACCATAACCCTTAACTAGCTGACCCTAACCCTTCACTAGCTGACCCTGACCCTTAACTAGCTGACCCTAACCCTTAACTAGCTAACCCTAACCCTTAACTAGCTGACCCTGACCCTTAACTAGCTGATCCTGACCCTTAACTAGCTGACCCTAACCCTTAACTAGCTAACCCTAACCCTTAACTAGCTGACCCTGACCCTTAACTAGCTGACCCTGACCCTTAACTAGCTGACCCTAACCCTTAACTAGCTGATCCTGACCCTTAACTAGCTGACCCTGACCCTTAACTAGCTGACCCTAACCCTTAACTAGCTGACCCTGACCCTTAACTAGCTGACCCTAACCCTTAACTAGCTGACCCTAACCCTAACCCTTAACTAGCTGACCCTAACCCTTAACTAGCTGACCCTAACCTTAACCCTTAACTAGCTGACCCTAACCCTTAACTAGCTGACCCTGACCCTTAACTAGCTGACCCTAACCCTAACCCTTAACTAGCTGACCCTAACCCTTAACTAGCTGACCCTGACCCTTAACTAGCTGACCCTAACCCTTAACTAGCTGACCCTGACCCTTAACTAGCTGACCCTGACCCTTAACTAGCTGACCCTAACCCTTAACTAGCTGACCCTAACCCTAACCCTTAACTAGCTGACCCTAACCCTTAACTAGCTGACCCTAACCTTAACCCTTAACTAGCTGACCCTAACCCTTAACTAGCTGACCCTGACCCTTAACTAGCTGACCCTAACCCTAACCCTTAACTAGCTGACCCTAACCCTTAACTAGCTGACCCTGACCCTTAACTAGCTGACCCTGACCCTTAACTAGCTGACCCTAACCCTTAACTAGTGGACCCTAACCCTAACCCTTAACTAGCTGACCCTGACCCTTAACTAGCTGACCCTAACCCTTAACTAGCTGACCCTAACCCTAACCCTTAACTAGCTGACCCTAACCCTTAACCAGCTGACACTAACCCTTAACTAGCTGACCTTGACCCTTAACTAGCTGACCCTCTCTCTCTCTCTCTCTCTCTCTCTCTCTCTCTCTCTGCTGTCTGTGTGTTTCAGGGTGAATCCTTGCCCCTCTCTGGTGTCACTTCCTGGGGGAGAGGAGGAATCGACACAGGATCCTCCCTGATTGGTCCAGACGCAGGCTCGTCCTGGATTGGTCTAGACAGCAGAGAGGGGCGGGACCTGGTCTCAGGATGGATCCTAGGCATCATACACACCTTAGCCACACCCCCAACACTCCCTCCACCAATCAGAGCCCGTCTGAGGAGATCAGAGTCACATCAACACAATACTGGGTCCACTGAGTCTACTGGGTCTACTGGGTCTACTGGGTCTAGTGGGTCTCCTGAGTCTAGTGGGTCTACAGGGTCTACTGGGTCTTCTGGGTCTAGTGGGTCTACTGGGTCTCCAGAGTCTACTGGGTCTAGTGGGTCTAGTAGTTCCAGAACCTCTAGTGATTCTAAGAGTTCAAGTGATTCAAGTGATTCATCTAACAGTTCAAGTGATTCTTCTAAGAGTTCAAGTGATTCAAGTGATTCTTCTAACAGTTCTAGTGATTCAAGTGATTCTAACAGTTCAAGTGATTCTTCTAAGAGTTCTAGTGATTCAAGTGATTCTTCTAACAGTTCAAGTGATTCAAGTGATTCTAATAGTTCTAGTGATTCAAGTGACTCTTCTAACAGTTCAAGTGATTCAAGTGATTCTAACAGTTCAAGTGATTCTTCTAAGAGTTCAAGTGATTCTTCTAACAGTTCTAATGATTCAAGTGATTCTTCTCACAGTTCAAGTGATTCAAGTGATTCTTCAAACAGTTCAAGTGATTCAAGTGATTCTTCTAAAAGTTCAAGTGATACAAGTGATTCGTCTAATAGTTCAAGTGATTCAAGTGATTCTAATAGTTCTAGTGATTCAAGTGACTCTTCTAACAGTTCAAGTGATTCAAGTGATTCTAACAGTTCAAGTGATTCTTCTAAGAGTTCAAGTGATTCAAGTGATTCTTCTAACAGTTCTAATGATTCAAGTGATTCATCTAATAGTTCTAGTGATTCAAGTGATTCTTCTAACAGTTCTAGTGATTCCAGTGATTCTTCTAAAAGTTCAAGTGATTCAAGTGATTCTTCTAACAGTGATTCTTCAAGCAGTTCAAGTGATTCAAGTGATTCATCTAATAGTTCTAGTGATTCAAGTGATTCGTCTAACAGTTCAAGTGATTCAAGTGATTCTTCTAATAGTTCTAGTGATTCAAGTGATTCTTCTAACAGTTCAAGTGATTCAAGTGATTCTTCTAAGAGTTCTAGTGACTCAAGTGATTCTAACAGTTCAAATGATTCACACAGCTCTGATGGCTCTACTAGTCACTAGGAGGGAGAGAGAAAGAGTTAGACAGAAAGAAAGAGAGAGAGAGAGGGAGAGAGGGAGAGAGGGAGAAAGCTGTAGTAATAGTTTGTCTGTTCTAATCTCCATGTTGATTCAACTCTGACCTGTGTAACGTTAGAAACTGTCCCCTCTGTGACCTGTGTAACGTTAGAAACTGTCCCCTCTGTGACCTGTGTAACGGTATAAACTGTCCCCTCTGTGACCTGTGTAACGTTAGAAACTGTCCCCTCTGTGACCTGTGTAACGTTAGAAACTGTCCCCTCTGTGACCTGTGTAACGGTATAAACCTTGGCTGTGTTCCAAAATGGCGTCTTGCGCTCTGTGTCCTCTCATTCTGACAAGACCACCTGA
>NW_028152577.1:67500-70000 GCF_951799395.1 Argentina silus | reverse complement strand
CACCACACCACCAACATACCACCAACACACCACCAACACACTAACACACCAACATACCACCAACACACCACCAACACACCAACACACCAACACACCACCAACACACCAGCACACCACCACACCACCAACACACCACCAACACACCAACACACTAACACACCAACATACCACCAACACACCACCAACACACCAACACACCAACACACCACCAACACACCAACACACCAACACACCACCAACACACCAACACACCACCAACACACCCCCAACACACCAACACACCACTAACACACCAACACACCAACACACCAAACCACCAACACACCAACACACCAACACACCAACACACCACCAACACACCACCAACACACCACCACCACACCACCAACACACCACCAACACATCAACACACCACTAACACACCACCAGCACACCAGCACACCACCACACCACCAACACACCACCAACACACCAACACACCACCAACACACCAACACACCAACACACCAACACACCACCAACACACCACCAACACACCAACAAACCACCAACACACCAACACACCAACACACCAACACACCACCAACACACCACCAACACACCACCAACACACCAACACACCACCAACAAACCACCAACACACCACCAACACACCACCAACACACCACCAACACACCAACACACCAACACACCACCAACACACCAACACACCACCAACACACCAACACACCAACACACCAACAACACACCACCAACACACCAACACACCAACAGACCAACACACCAACACACCAACAGACCAACACACCAACAGACCAACACACCACCAACACACCACTAACACACCAACACACCAATACACCAACACACCACCAACACACCACTAACACACCACTAACACACCAACACACCACCAACACACCACCAACACACCATCACACCACCAACACACCAACACACCACCAACACACCAACACACCACCAACACACCACCAACACACCAACACACCACCAACACATCAACACACCACCACACCAACACACCAACACACCACCAACACACCAACACACCACCAACACACCACCACACCAACAACACACCACCAACACACCAACAACACACCAACACACCAACACACCACCAACACACCACCACACCAACACACCCCCAACACACCAACAACACACCAACACACCAACACACCACCAACACACCAACACACCAACACACCCCCAACACACCAACACACCAACACACCAACACACCAACACACCATCACACCAACCCACCAACACACCACCAACACACCACCAACACACCAACACACCAACACACCAACACACCCCCAACACACCAACACACCAACACACCACTAACACACCAACACACCAACACACCAACACACCAACACACCAACACACCATCACACCAACACACCAACACACCAACACACCACCACACCAACACACCCCCAACACACCAACACACCACTAACACACCACCAACACACCACCACACCAACACACCAACACACCATCACATCAACACACCAACACACCAACACACCAACACCCCCAACACACCAACACACCACTAACACACCACCAACACACCACCACACCAACACACCAACACACCATCACATCAACACACCAACACACCAACACACCAACACACCAACACACCGTGGCACCGTAGGAGGCGCCATCTTGATTCACGCGGCTCTGGGACTATCTGACCACGCTCTGACTCTGGGACTATCTGACCACGCTCTGACTCTGGGACTATCTGACCACGCTCTGATTCATCTGATCCCGGCATACAGGCAGAAACTAAAACTTTCTCAACCTGCTGTGCAGACATCAAAGAATTGGAGCAGCAGACAAGCAGTGGAGCATCTGCATGACTGCCTAGACATCACAGACTGGGACATGTTTAGGACTGCTTCTAACAGCCTGGACGAATACACAGAGTCTGTGACATCATACATCAGCTTCTGTGAGGACAGATGTATTCCAACACGCACCAGGGTGAGTTACAACAATGGTAAGCCCTGATTCAGAGCAAGACTCAAACAGCTTCGTTTGGAGAAGGAGAGGGCTTTCAGGAGTGGAGACAAGGAAAGGTTCAGACTAGCAAAGTACACGTTTGGCAAGGAGATTAAGGAGGCCAGATGACAGTACTCAAAGAAGCTAGAACAACAGTCACACACATACACACACACACACACACACACATACACACACACATACACACACACATACACACACACACACACATACACACACACACACATACAGACTGAAACAGGTTGTCGAAGTAGAAAGAAATCACATTTATTGGAAAACAGTAGAACACAGTAGACACATTCCTAAATGTGTGTGTGTGTGTGTGTGTGTGTGTGTGTGTGTGTGTGTGTGTGTGTGTGTTCTACTGGTCACCGTGGCTGGGCAGTGGCCCGTGATATCACACAGGGGGAGTGGTCAGTCGTTGTGCCGC